>NC_057798.1:690897490-690970044 GCF_018294505.1 Triticum aestivum | reverse complement strand
ATGCCGACCCGCAAATCCCACCCCCCCCCTGCATCCGTCCGCGGACAGGGGAGACCAATCCACAGACATGGATGCGGAAGGCAACCATCCAATGCTGCCCGCATACATTTCAACAACTTTTTGAACTAATCGGAAAAAATTCATGTAAACACGGCGGATTTTATATAAACATGACGACATTCATACAAACATGGAGCATTTTCATTACATTTCGAGCATTTAGAAAAAAAACTACGGTGGTCACCAGCGTTCGAGCCCTTGTTCTAACCTTCTTGGGAATGCTTCCTCTATCCACCGTCTCCATGAGCACCGGTGAGAAGTTCCATGAAACGAAACTGCGATCTCCGGCGAGGAAGAGTAGAACATGGGAGACGGACTGGCCCACATGGAACACAAGGCCATGCCGCCTCCCATGCCACACTCATGCTCAGAGGAGTTCGTGTCTTGTCCAACGCCGATGGATGTAAGGTCCACAATGGAAATGGTCGTGCCGGCATTGTCGTCGTCCAACTGGGCCGCCTAATAGTTCGTCGGCATGGCTCCTAGGAGGCGCAACTCGCGTTGTTCTCGTCCGCGATTGCCTACAGCTACGTCTCCGGCGGCGGTTTGAGCGCGAATGGCCTCGTAGATCGCACGCTGCTCCGCGCCGAAGTTGGGGTTCACCGTGGCCATGGCTGCGGTCTCCTCGCTCGCGCGCTCGCCCTCGATCTAGCCCTCTGCCAGCAGGTACTACTCTAGGAGGAACATGTTGTACCACTGTTCCTCCTGCGCCTGCTAGAACGCCGACATAGGAGCCAACATAGGCTGCTCCTCCTCCATGGCGGCGTTGAAGTGCACCTGCGCCTGCTCCTGTGAAGCCGGCATGCACAGGGGCGGGCTCTGGTGCGGTGTCTTTGGAACCCGTCTCTATCGTGGGGTCGTCCTCGTCGTCAGAGACCTTGAGCGAGCTGGCTGGCATGCCAGCCTCGATCTGCCTGGCACGCGGGTGGCTACCTCGTGCTTCATCTCTGTCGAAAGGCTCTCAGTGTTACCACCCGGAGTCATGGCGGATGTGGTGTAAGGGAGGAGGATGTGGAGCGCCTTGTGTTGTGGCATGGAGTAAGCCGGGTGTGACCGTCTTTGAATAGCAGATTCTGGTTAGGCTAGGCGTCTGGGTGCGTCAATGTGTGGCGCGGGAGTGGATTTCTCGATCGGCGAGCCTGCTTAATGGCAGCATACGAATGTACGGGGCATTGAACAGGTGTGGTAGATATCCGTCCCGTCCTGTCCAGTAACGCGTCTCCAACATTAAACATGCGCAAACACTAGGACGCGTCGCGGGTGCCCTCGGACGGCGCGCTGCTTCAATGCCAGTGCCAGTGAGAGGTCATGTTCGCTCTGTGTGCCGGCTTCAATGGGGAGCGGACGCTCTACAGCGGCATGAATGCGGGCAGCTCGCGCCAGGTGGGAACGCGCGTGGGCGTGAGAAAAGGGTTTTAGGTAGGCCAGAGTGGTCATAAGCGAGTGTGGCTATTGTGCGGACGCTTGCAAAGTTCTCCACGTTTGTCTCCAGTTTGCGGGAGAAAGTGCGTCCAAACCGCTTTGTGGACCGATGCAGGATCGTGTTGGACGGCACAACATGTCCGGACCGCGCGGTCCGGACGGTTGCGAGCGGTTTAAGGATCAGTGTTGGAGATGCGACGAGTCTTGCAAAATAGAGCATGCATGTTGTTGCACACATAGCAAGGCATTTTCATAAGTGTTCACCCACTCGATTCAACTTGTGGTTGGTCCAAACAAATGACAATTGACGTGTTTGCTTACCCACATAGAGCTCAACCATGCTCGTGTGGAAAAGAATTGAGCTATTTGGTTGCTTGCAGTCACTCACTTTTTGGTTTGCACAACACCAATTTTAAAACACCTTTTGGCCTGCATCGCTTGGAACTCTTGATTTAACCCTTTTTCATGAGCGACGCAATCGATGGTGCAGTTACCTGTGACTGGGTGGACCCTCTACATGTGTTTGCACGTCTAATGTAACCCCTCCCCCCTAATCTATTTACCTTCTAATATACTCAGCGATGCTCCGATTTGAGATAAGGTCTACATAAAAAGATGTACAACGATGTTGTGGTTTCATTTGAGACGATCGGTTGTAGTTTTGTCGATCGTAAATGCTCAATTTTGTGTTCATATTTGAAGCTATTTTAGATGAATTTTATCAAATTCGCCGATCACAGTCTACAAATTAAAATTTTCTTTGACCAATAGCTTCATATGGCAATTTTCATACAATCAATGTGTAGTATGTTTTTTTGTTTCGACGATTGCAAACGAGTAAATCTACATCTTTGACGTGGATTGTACATATGCATATGAGTGATATGTTTTAACTGACACTCTTTAATCTTCTTCATCCCTTCTATTCGTTCCTCTCTGGCGTCCTGCTGCACTATCATCACCGTCGGCGTCGTTCCTCTCGGCCTCCTCGCCTGCGTCCTGCTGCACTAGTGTCATCGCCGGCGTCGTGCTCCTACCCCATAGTGTAGCTAGGGGGTGGATAGGGTGGTCCATGGACCACCCTGAAACACCCCCCCCCTAGCTTGTACTCCCTCCGTTCGGAATTACTTGTCGCAGAAATGGATGTATCTAGACGTATTTTAGTTCTAGATACATTCATTTCTGAGACAAGTAATTCCGAACGGAGGGAGTATATAGTGTAGTAAATAATATGTCTGAAAGGATCGATATGGTTGACTAAGGGGGAGGGGGGGTGAATAGGCAACAAACAATTTTGGGACTTTTCTTTAACAATTTAAACCTTGCAATGAAATAGGTTGTCTAGATGTGCAACTACGTGGACAACCTATATGATGCAAAGACAATTAGCACACTAGCAAGCAATAGATACAACTCAAGTAAGCTTGCAAAAGTAAAGGCACAAGATAACCAAGAGTGCAGCCGGTGGAGACGAGGATGTGTTACCGAAGTTCCTTCCTTCTAAGGGGAAGTACGTCTCCGTTAGAGCGGTGTGGAGGCACAATGCTCCCCAAGAAGCCACTAGGGCCACCGTAATCTCCTCACGCCCTCACACAATGCGAGATGCCGTGATTCCACTATTGGTGCCCTTGAAGGCGGCAACCGGACCTTTACAAACAAGATTGGGGCTATCTCCACAACACTTGGAGTCTCCCAACAACACCACGAAGCTTCACCACAATGGAGTATGGCTTCGAGGTGACCTCAACCGTCTAGGGTGCTCAACACCCAAGAGTAACAAGATCCGCTAGGGATAAGTGGGGGGAATCAAATTTCTCTTGGTGGAACTGTAGATCTGGGCCTTCTCAACCAATCCCGAGCAAATCAACAAGTTTGATTGGCTAGGGAGAGAGATCGGGAGGCACAATGCTGTTGGGGAACGTAGTAATTTCAAAATTTTCCTACGCACACGCAAGATCATGGTGATGCATAGCAACGAGGGGAGAGTATGATCTACGTACCATTGTAGATCGCAACGGAAGCGTTGACACAACGTAGAGGAAGTAGTCGTACGTCTTCTTCCTGATCCAACCGATCCAAGCACCGTTACTCCGGCACCTCCGAGTTCTTAGCACACGTACAGCTCGATGACGATCCCCGGGCTCCGATCCAGCAAAGCTTTGGGGAGGAGTTCCGTCAGCACGACGGCGTGGTGACGATCTTGATGTTCTACCGTCGCAGGGCTTCGCCTAAGCACCGCTACAATATGATCGAGGTGGAATATGGTGGAGGGGGGCACCGCACACGGCTAAGGAACGATCACGAAGATCAACTTGTGTGTCTAGAGGTGCCCCCCTGCCCCCGTATATAAAGGATCCAAGGGGGAGGGGGCGGCCGGCCAGGAGGAGGGCGCAGGAGGAGTCCTACTCCTACCGGGAGTAGGACTCCCCCCCCCCCCAATCCTATTCCAACTAGGATTCCCAAGGGGGAAAGAGGGAGAGGGGTGGCCGGCCACCTCTCCTAGTCCTAATAGGACTAGGGGAGGGGGGAGGCGCGCAGCCCTTGTGGGCAGCCCTTTCACCTTTCCACTAAGGCCCAATAAGGCCCATATGACTCCCGGGGGGTTCCGGTAACCTCCCGGTAGTCCGGTAAAATCCTGATTTCACCCGGAACACTTCCGATGTCCAAACATAGGCTTCCAATATATCAATCTTTATGTCTCGACCATTTCGAGACTCCTCGTCATGTCCGTGATCACATCCGGGACTCCGAACAACCTTCGGTACATCAAAATGCATAAACTCATAATAACTGTCATCGTAACGTTAAGCGTGCGGACCCTACGGTTCGAGAACAATGTAGACATGACCGAGACACGTCTTCGGTCAATAACCAATAGCGGGACCTGGATGCCCATATTGGCTCCTACATATTCTACGAAGATCTTTATCGGTCATACCGCACAACAACATACGTTGTTCCCTTTGTCATTGGTATGTTACTTGCCCGAGATTCGATCGTCGGTATCCAATACCTAGTTCAATCTCGTTACCGGCAAGTCTCTTTACTCGTTCCGTAATACATCATCTCACAACTACCATATTAGTTGTAATGCTTGCAAGGCTTATGTGATGTGCATTACCGAGAGGGCCCAGAGATACCTCTCCGATAATCGGAGTGACAAAACCTAATCTCGAAATATGCCAACCCAACATGTACCTTTGGAGACACCTGTAGTACTCCTTTATAATCACCCAGTTACGTTGTGACGTTTGGTAGTACCCAAAGTGTTCCTCCGGTAAATGGGAGTTGCATAATCTCATAGTTATAGGAACATGTATAAGTCATGAAGAAAGCAATAGCAACATACTAAACGATCGGGTGCTAAGGTAATGGAATGGGTCATGTCAATCAGATCATTCAACTAATGATGTGACCTCGTTAATCAAATAACAACTCATTGTTCATGGTTAGGAAACATAACCATCTTTGATTAACGAGCTAGTCAAGTAGAGGCATACTAGTGACACTTTGTTTGTCTATTTATTCACACATGTATTATGTTTCCGGTTAATACAATTCTAGCATGAATAATAAACATTTATCATGATTATAAGGAAATAAATAATAACTTTATTATTGCCTCTAGGGCATATTTCCTTCAGTCTCCCACTTGCACTAGAGTCAATAATCTAGATTACGCTGTAATGATTCTAACACCCATGGAGCCTTGGTGATGATCATGTTTTGCTCGTGGAAGAGGCTTAGTCAACGGGTGTGCAACATTCAAATCCGTATGTATCTTGCATATCTCTATGTCTCCCACCTGGACTAGATCCCGGATGGAGTTGAAGCGTCTCTTGATGTGCTTGGTCCTTTTGTGAAATCTGGATTCCTTTGCCAAGGCAATTGCACCAGTATTGTCACAAAAGATTTTCATTGGACCTGATGCACTAGGTATGACACCTAGATCGGATATGAACTCCTTCATCCAGACTCCTTCATTTGCTGCTTCCGAAGCAGCTATGTACTCCGCTTCACATGTATATCCCGCTACGACGCTTTGTTTAGAACTGAACCAACTGACAGCTCCACCGTTCAATGTAAACACGTATCTGGTTTGCGATTTAGAATCGTCCGAATCAGTGTCAAAGCTTGCAACAATGTAACCTTTTACGGTGAGCTCTTTGTCACCTCCATATACGAGAAACATATCCTTAGTCCTTTTCAGGTATTTCAGGATGTTCTTGACCGCTGTCCAGTGATCCATTCCTGGATTACTTTGGTACCTCCCTGCTAAACTTATAGCAAGGCCCACATCAGGTCTGGTACACAGCATTGCATACATGATAGAGCCTATGGTTGAAGCATAGGGAACATCTTTCATTTTCTCTCTATCTTCTGCAGTGGTCGGGCATTGAGTCTGACTCAAATTTCACACCTTGTAACACAGGCAAGAACCCTTTCTTTGCTTGATCCATTTTGAACTTTTTCAAAATCTTGTCAAGGTATGTGCTTTGTGAAAGTCCAATTAAGCGTCTTGATCTATCTCTATAGATCTTTATGCCTAATATGTAAGCAGCTTCACCGAGGTCTTTCATTGAAAAACTCTTATTCAAGTATCCCTTTATGCTATCCAGAAATTCTATATCATTTCCAATCAATAATATGTCATCCACATATAATATCAGAAATGCTACAGAGCTCCCACTCACTTTCTTGTAAATACAGGCTTCTCCGAAAGTCTGTATAAACCCAAATGCTTTAATCACACTATCAAAGCGTTTATTCCAACTCCGAGAGGCTTGCACCAGTCCATAAATGGATCGCTGGAGCTTGCACACTTTGTTAGCTCCCTTTGGATCAACAAAACCTTCTGGTTGCATCATATACAACTCTTCTTCCAGAAACCCATTCAGGAATGCAGTTTTGACATCCATCTGCCAAATTTCATAATTATAAAATGCGGCAATTGCTAACATGATTCGGACAGACTTAAGCATCGCTACGGGTGAGAAGGTCTCATCGTAGCCAACACCTTGAACTTGTCGAAAACCTTTTGCGACAAGTCAAGCTTTATAGACAGTAACATTACCGTCAGTGTCAGTCTTTTTCTTGAAGATCCATTTATTCTCAATTGCTTGCCGATCATTGGGCAAGTCAACCAAAGTCCATACTTTGTTCTCATACATGGATCCCATCTCAGATTTCATGGCTTCAAGCCACTTTGCGGAATCTGGGCTCACCATCGCTTCTTCATAGTTCGTAGGTTCATCATGATCTAGTAGCATGACTTCCAGAACTGGATTACCGTACCACTCTGGTGTGGATCTTACTCTGCTTGATCTACGAGGTTCAGTAATATCTTGTTCTGAAGTTTCATGATCATTATCATTAACTTCCTCACTTATTGGTGTAGGTGTCGCAGAAACAGTTTTCTGTGATGTACTATTTTCCAACAAGGGAGCAGGTACAGTTACCTCGTCAAGTTCTACTTTCCTCCCACTCACTTCTTTCGAGAGAAACTCCTTCTCAAGAAAGTTTCCGAATTTAGCAACAAAAGTCTTGCCTTCGGATCTGTGATAGAAGGTGTATCCAATAGTTTCCTTTGGATATCCTATGAAGACACATTTCTCCGATTTGGGTTCGAGCTTATCAGGTTGAAGCTTTTTCACATAAGCATCGCAGCCCCAAACTTTCAGAAACGACAACTTTGGTTTCTTGCCAAACCATAGTTCATAAGGCGTCGTCTCAACGGATTTTGATGGTGCCCTGTTTAACGTGAATGCGGCCGTCTCTAGAGCGTATCCCCAAAATGATAGCGGTAAATTAGTAAGAGACATCATAGATCGCACCATATCTAGTAAAGTACGATTACGACGTTCGGACACACCATTACGATGTGGTGTTCCGGGTGGCGTGAGTTGCGAAACTATTCCACAATTTTTGAAATGTACACCAAACTCGTAACTCAAATATTCTCCTCCACGATCAGATCGTAGAAACTTTATTTTCTTGTTATGATGATTTTCCACTTCACTCTGAAATTCTTTGAACTTTTCAAATGTTTCAGACTTATGTTTCATTAAGTAGATATAACCATATCTGCTTAAATCATCTGTGAAGGTGAGAAAATAACGATATCCGCCACGAGCCTCAATATTCATCGGACCACATACATCTGTATGTATGATTTCCAACAAATCTGTTGCTCTCTCCATAGTACCGGAGAACGGTGTTTTAGTCATCTTGCCCATGAGGCACGGTTCGCAAGTACCAAGTGATTCATAATCAAGTGGTTCCAAAAGTCCATCAGTATGGAGTTTCTTCATGCGTTTTACACCGATATGACCTAAACGGCAGTGCCACAAATAAGTTGCACCATCATTATCAACTCTGCATCTTTTGGCTTCAACATTATGAATATGTGTATCACTACTCTCGAGATTCAATAAGAATAGACCACTCTTCAAGGGTGCGTGACCATAAAAGATATTACTCATATAAATAGAACAACCATTATTCTCTGATTTAAATGAATAACCGTCTCGCATCAAACAAGATCCAGATATAATGTTCATGCTTAATGCTGGCACTAAATAACAATTATTTAGGTCTAATACTAATCCCGAAGGTAGATGTAGAGGTAGCGTGCCGACCGCGATCACATCGACTTTGGAACCGTTTCCCACGCGCATTGTCACCTCGTCCTTAGCCAATCTTCGCTTAATCCGTAGCCCCTGTTTCGAGTTGCAAATATTAGCAACAAAACCAGTATCAAATACCCAGGTGCTACTGCGAGCATTAGTAAGGTACACATCAATAACATGTATATCATATATACCTTTGTTCACCTTGCCATCCTTCTTATCCGCCAAATACTTTGGGCAGTTCCGCTTCCAGTGACCAGTCTGCTTGCAGTAGAAGCACTCAGTTTTAGGCTTAGGTCCAGACTTGGGTTTCTTCTCTTGAGCAGCAACTTGCTTGCCGTTCTTCTTGAAGTTCTCCTTCTTCTTCCCTTTGCCCTTTTTCTTGAAACTAGTGGTTTTGTTAACCATCAACACTTGATGCTCCTTTTTGATTTCTACCTCCGTAGCTTTCAGCATTGCGAAGAGCTCGGGAATAGTCTTATTCATCCCTTGCATATTATAGTTCATCACGAAGCTCTTGTAGCTTGGTGGCAGTGATTGGAGAATTCTGTCAATGACGCAATCATCTGGAAGATTAACTCCCAATTGAATCAAGTGATTATTATACCCAGACATTTTGAGTATATGCTCACTGATAGAACTGTTCTCTTCCATCTTGCAGCTATAGAACTTATTGGAGACTTCATATCTCTCAATCCGGGCTTCTAAATATTAACTTCAACTCCTGAAACATCTCATATGCTCCATGACGTTCAAAACATCGTTGAAGTCCCGATTCTAAGCCGTAAAGCATGGCACACTGAACTATTGAGTAGTCATCAGCTTTGCTCTGCCAGACATTCATAACATCTGGTGTTGCTCCAGCAGCAGGCCTGGCACCCAGCGGTGCTTCCAGGACGTAATTCTTCTGTGCAGCAATGAGGATAATCCTCAAGTTACGGACCCAGTCCGTGTAATTGCTACCATCATCTTTCAACTTTGCTTTCTCAAGGAACACATTAAAATTCAACGGAACAACATCACGAGCCATCTATCTACAATCAACATAAACAAGCAAGATACTATCAGGTACTAAGTTCATGATAAATTTAAGTTCAATTAATCATATTACTTAAGAACTCCCACTTAGATAGACATCCCTCTAATCCTCTAAGTGATCACGTGATCCAAATCAACTAAACCATGTCCGATCATCACGTGAGATGGAGTAGTTTCATCGGTGAACATCATTATGTTGATCATATCTACTATATGATTCACGCTCGACCTTTCGGTCTCCGTGTTCCGAGGCCATATCTGTATATGCCTGGCTCGTCAAGTATAACCTGAGTATTCTGCGTGGGCAACTGTTTTGCACCCGTTGTATTTGAACGTAGAGCCTATCACACCCGATCATCACGTGGTGTCTCAGCACGAAGAACTTTCGCAACGGTGCATACTCAGGGAGAACACTTCTTGATAATTTAGTGAGAGATCATCTTATAATGCTACCGTCAATCAAAGCAAGATAAGATGCATAAAAAGATAAACATCACATGCAATCAATATAAGTGATATGATATGGCCATCATCATCTTGTGCCTGTGATCTCCATCTCCGAAGCACCTTCATGATCACCATCGTCACCGGCGCGACACCTTGATCTCCATCGTAGCATCGTTGTCGTCTCGCCAATCTTATGCTTCCACGACTATCGCTACCGCTTAGTGATAAAGTAAAGCATTACATCGCGATTGCATTGCATACAATAAAGCGACAACCATATGGCTCCTGCCAGTTGCCGATAACTCGGTTACAAAACATGATCATCTCATACAATAAAATTCAACATCATGTCTTGACCATATCACATCACAACATGCCCTGCAAAAACAAGTTAGACGTCCTCTACTTTGTTGTTGCAAGTTTTACGTGGCTGCTACGGGCTTAAGCAAGAACCAATCTCACCTACGCATCAAAACCACAACGATAGTTTGTCAAATAGACTCCGTTTTAACCTTCGCAAGGACCGGGCGTAGCCACACTCGGTTCAACTAAAGTTGGAGAGACAGTCGCCCGCAAGCCATCTATGTGCAAAGCACGTCGAGGGAACCGGTCTCGCGTAAGCGTACGCGTAAGGTTGGTCCGGGTCGTCTCGTCCAACAGTACCGCCGAACCAAAGTATGACATGCTGGTAGGCAGTATGACTTGTATCGTCCACAACTCACTTGTGTTCTACTCGTGCAAATAACATCAAACCATAAAACCTGGCTCTGATACCACTGTTGGGGAACGTAGTAATTTCAAAATTTTCCTACGCACACGCAAGATCATGGTGATGCATAGCAACGAGGGGAGAGTATGATCTACGTACCATTGTAGATCGCAACGGAAGCGTTGACACAACGTAGAGGAAGTAGTCGTACGTCTTCTTCCCGATCCAACCGATCCAAGCACCGTTACTCCGGCACCTCCGAGTTCTTAGCACATGTACAGCTCGATGACGATCCCCGGGCTCCGATCCAGCAAAGCTTCGGGGAGGAGTTCCGTCAGCACGACGGCGTGGTGACGATCTTGATGTTCTACCGTCGCAGGGCTTCGCCTAAGCACCGCTACAATATGATCGAGGTGGAATATGGTGGAGGGGGCATCGCACACGGCTAAGGAACGATCACGAAGATCAACTTGTGTGTCTAGAGGTTCCCCCCTGCCCCCGTATATAAAGGATCCAAGGGGGAGGGGGCGGCCGGCCAGGAGGAGGGCGCAGGAGGAGTCCTACTCCTACCGGGAGTAGGACTCCCCCCAATCCTATTCCAACTAGGATTCCCAAGGGGGAAAGAGGGAGAGGGGTGGCCGGCCACCTCTCCTAGTCCTAATAGGACTAGGGGAGGGGGGGAGGCGCGCAGCCCTTGTGGGCAGCCCTTTCACCTTTCCACTAAGGCCCAATAAGGCCCATATGACTCCCGGGGGGTTCCGGTAACCTCCCGGTAGTCCGGTAAAATCCTGATTTCACCCGGAACACTTCCGATGTCCAAACATAGGCTTCCAATATATCAATCTTTATGTCTCGACCATTTCGAGACTCCTCGTCATGTCCGTGATCACATCCGGGACTCCGAACAACCTTCGGTACATCAAAATGCATAAACTCATAATAACTGTCATCGTAACGTTAAGCGTGCGGACCCTACGGTTCGAGAACAATGTAGACATGACCGAGACACGTCTCCGGTCAATAACCAATAGCGGGACCTGGATGCCCATATTGGCTCCTACATATTCTACGAAGATCTTTATCGGTCAGACCGCATAACAACATACGTTGTTCCCTTTGTCATTGGTATGTTACTTGCCCGAGATTCGATCGTCGGTATCCAATACCTAGTTCAATCTCGTTACCGGCAAGTCTCTTTACTCGTTCCGTAATACATCATCTCACAACTACCATATTAGTTGTAATGCTTGCAAGGCTTATGTGATGTGCATTACCGAGAGGGCCCAGAGATACCTCTTCGATAATCGGAGTGACAAAACCTAATCTCGAAATACGCCAACCCAACATGTACCTTTGGAGACACCTGTAGTACTCCTTTATAATCACCCAGTTACGTTGTGACGTTTGGTAGTACCCAAAGTGTTCCTCCGGTAAACGGGAGTTGCATAATCTCATAGTTATAGGAACATGTATAAGTCATGAAGAAAGCAATAGCAACATACTAAACGATCGGGTGCTAAGCTAATGGAATGGGTCATGTCAATCAGATCATTCAACTAATGATGTGACCTCGTTAATCAAATAACAACTCATTGTTCATGGTTAGGAAACATAACCATCTTTGATTAACGAGCTAGTCAAGTAGAGGCATACTAGTGACACTTTGTTTGTCTATTTATTCACACATGTATTATGTTTCCGGTTAATACAATTCTAGCATGAATAATAAACATTTATCATGATTATAAGGAAATAAATAATAACTTTATTATTGCCTCTAGGGCATATTTCCTTCAAATGCTCCCCAAGAAGCCACTAGGGCCACCGTAATCGCCTCACGCCCTCACACAATGCGAGATGCCGTGATTCCACTATTGGTGCCCTTGAAGGCGGCAACTGGACCTTTACAAACAAGATTGGGTGATGCGGGGCAAACCCAGTGTAGGCCGATCTTTCATGTTTGGAGTGGGATCCCTCGAAGAACACGATGAACACGGGGAAGAACGGGGAGAAATCACAAGGGGAAACACTCAAGAACAAGTCCAATCACACATCCACTAGACAATCAAACACATAAGATCACAGGGTACATGAACAACAAAGAGAAAGATACAAGGTATAGTTCATCCCAAATCCTATGAAGGAGATGAGGGCTTGAATCCTAGAAGGATCTTCCCACGAAGGGGGTCTTGATGATATCCCGTGGGATCTTCTCCTAGATGGAGGTCTTGGCCTCCAATGGAGTGGTAGTCTCTCTCTCTCTCAAGAGTAGATGTAGGAGCAAAGCTCACCTAAGAATGAGCTATCATGTTTGCTAACTCGAGAAAGTAGGTGGAGGTGGTCTATTTATTGTCTAAGCCACGAAGGGGTAAGTGGGAGAGGGATACAAGGCCAAAGGCCCGCGGCTGCGCACGCAGGCGTCGGACGTCCGGTGGGGGTCGAATGTCCGGAAGCTCGGGACGGTCCGGACGTCCGGAAGTCTTCGGAATTCCGTAAATTCTGTTCTGTCGCCGTAGCACCGGTCGTCCGGAGGCGCTCGGTCGTCCGTGGCCTGGGAGGTGTCGGACGTCCGGTCTTGGTCGGTCGTCCGGTCGCTGTAGATCTCATCGGCTGGACTCTGGGATGCGTCAGGTAGCGGACGTCCGGTGGACATCGGTCGTCCGGGCGCTGTAGAGGGTCGGACGTCCGGAGGCTTCCGGTCGTCCGGTTGCTGTAGACTCCGCAGCTCCGTCTTCTTCCGTCTTCTCTTCCATGCCTCCCTCGCGGATGGTGTAGGTGTTCCTTGGCGCTTGCACTCCTCCTCGACATCTGTGAAGCTCCGACAATACCTATGCATGCACACGGGAGAAGTGTCAAGTAGGATACCATCCTCGAAGGGGTCAAGTGAGCACGTGTAAAGGAGAAGATTCACCTTTATGTATGAGAAGTAGAGGTCGCACGTGTCACTTGCCAAACGGACTCTTGACATGGTGATGACCGTAGGATGCTCCGCATCATCCCCTCCCCCTTGGAAAAGATCCGACCTCGGATCGAAAACCAAATCACCATGGGAAAGAGATGGTGGTGCCATGTCGAAGTGGTCGGTCACCAAGCACTCATCATCTTGAAACTCGAAATGGGCACTCTCCAATGTCGCACCGTCTAGTGATTCCTTCAAAAGAAGCAAGAACAATAAACACTTGGAAAAATAAATGTGGTTAGCGTTGGTGCAAAACCAAGCATTCAAGAGGTGATTCACCAAACAAGTGTCATCATCAAGCATAGCATTGGGTGTGACAAAGGATTGTGACATGGCATGTAAGCATATTAATCGAGCACAACTAAAAATATCATGGGGACAAGTATGCAAATGTGAGGTAGAGATGCAAATATGTGTGACAATAGAATAAGCATCTACCTCGAGGTCATAGCAAGCATTCACAAATTGCTCAATGAAAGGTCTATGGTAGGCATAGGAAGTATTCACAACACCAAATAAAATGTAGTGTCTAAACACATGGGTCAAGTGCAAGACAATCCAAGCATAATGTGCATAGGGTGTAGTGAATATAGTGTGGCACTCAACACAATAGAAAGAGCAATTGTTCATCATGTGTGAGGCAATCAAGTCAAGCATGTGACAAGCAAAGGGACATGGCATATGTGAAGAAATGATATTGGTGCAACCAACCATATGATAGTAGCAAGTAGTCCAAGAATTGGATGCATCACACAAGGTATATATGTCATGAAGCATGGAAATGTGGCAATCATGGGTGAAAGCAATATCTCGAACATGCATGCAAATGGTGCAAGCAACACATGAAGTATGATCCACAATATCCAAGCTCAAGAAGGATGTCACCTTGAAAGTGTGTCGTTGTGCATTCTTCACAATGCCGAAGTGGTAGAATGTATGAGGCTCGCTCTCAAGAGCTCGAATGGTCAACTCACGTGAAGTGGAAGTCGACACAAAGTCCAAGTATCCTACACATGCACAAAATATAACAAAGAAAGTATGCGCATGGTAGACAAACACATCATCCATCATGATGGTTCTCATCTTTTGCACAAAATCATTAGAAGCACAAGTGCATGAATAATATGATGCAACAATGGCAATATTCATGGCACTAGGTATATGGTGCAAAGAAGTAAGACAAGCATGCTTCACAAGAATTATGTCAAAATCTCCAAATATATGCGAGAATGCTATGGGGGCAATCTCATGAGCAAGAAGAGAATCATTGTTGCACTCAATACATGGCAAATCATCTAGCATGAGAGAGGCAACACATGGAGATATATGACAAGAAGCAATATGAGTCATATGCAAAGCATATAGATGGTTTTCATCAACCGCATGAAATGGTGATGCAACATAAGCAAGCATAGTAATCAAGTCGTGCAAACTAGTGGAGCGAAGATGCAACACACTAGAGTAAATCATGGCAATCATGTCATGTGAGCAAATAATAGGCATAGGGAATGCACATGACATATCACAAGCACGAACACAAAGCAAGATCACAGTATCATCATAGGGGTGGGTCACAAGTGGAACATGGCAACAACAAGCAATATCTCCACCAAGTTTGCAAATACACATAAATGTACTAGAATCAATGATCATGTGTAATGCAAAGCATGGGTCACAAATGCATGTCAAAGGCATAGGAATAAGCATATCATGCAAAGTGAACATGGCAAGATGGGCATATGATATGTAATGAACAATAACCCATAGCCAAGTGAGGGCCATGTAGAAGAAATGCGCGAAGTATTTGCGCGAAGAAAGCGGTGGGAAAGACAATCCATGGGATCCCAAATCATCGTTGCTCTCTAGAGCTCGTTTTGTCAACTCGTGGGATTGCAAGGTTGACAAGTATTCATGGGTACCTACACAAAAGAGACACAAACCAAAGAAATTGTGCGCGTGGTAAATGTACACATCATCCATCATGATGTGTATGTGCACGTGTGAGTTAGCACAAGATAAGAAATGCTCAAAGAAATTTGATGCATGGTATAAGAACATGTCATCCATCATGAAAGAATAGTTATTATGTATGACATGATGGGGATGCAAATTTAGCATACAATTATATGGCACATCAATAGGATTTTCATTCATGGGGAGCATATGGTGCACACAAGTATTTGGATCATGCAATGAATGGGATGGATCAAAATCTCCTACAATGCATGAGGAAACTATGGGGGTCTCTTCATGAGCAATATCGGAAACATCACATGGAGAAAATGGACAACATCCAAAACAATGCATATCCGAAGCTAGGTGGGCATGGCATGGCATATGAGATAAATTATGCAAAGGGAGCATATCAATATCATCACAAGAAAAAAAATGCCAATAACCATGGGTTTGTCATCTATGCCATAAGTGCAAATTGGGTTTATTTTAATGGCATATGCATAGTCACTATGAAGAGATTGCAAATATGACATATGATTGATCTCATGCATAGCATATGACAAGTCAAGCGGATTAGCAAACATGATGTGACCTAAAGAAGTGTCACAAGAAATCCTATGTAACATGGCATCACTACTAATAGACTCCACATGAGAATCATCATACTCATCATAAATGGGCAAATCATCACATGGGGAAATCATCATGAAGCAAGGTACTAGGTGGATCAACATCATGCAAGCAATCAATGCCAAGAATGTCCACTAGTGGGATTAGACCATCACCTTCACCTATGTTACCTTTGTCATTCCACTCAAGTGGTGTAGGTGAGGTGGGAAAGACCAAATGGTGGTCAATATCATCGTCTTGATGGAACCATGTGGGGGGTGCATCATATTCCACCATGGCCATCGTCTTGTCCAAAGGGAGGACGAAGTCATCGGGGATCGGCGCGTCATCATAAATGGGACCTAGCACCAAATGAGAAGGCACAATAGAGGTAGAGGTCAAGTCGTTAGTGTTGAAAGTGGCCTCACATGACCTATCAACTATCTCACTCTCTCTATGTGGTGGTTCACTCACTCCCTCAAAATAGGTGCACTCAAACTCATGTATGGTGGAGTCACTCATCTCACTCAAGTGGTGGGGGTTGTGGCTCTCCTCACATGGGATTTGTGGAAACACATCATATATGGGGCTAGTGGTGAAGTCACTCTCACTCTCAATATGGTGGCAAAAGTCACTCAAGTCATCATACGTCGCCGTGGTCGAGGTGAAATACTCAACCATCTCATCGCCGTCGCCATGGATGAAGGCCAAAGATGGCACATCATCACTCTCCTCCATGACCGAAGGGAAAATCCCATGCTCGATCATCTTGTCATCGTCGCCGTGGATGAAGGCCGAAGATGGCACATCATCACTCTCGCCTCCTAAGATGGAAGCATCATCCTTGCTTGCCGCCTTGTCGCTCGCCTCCAAAGGTTGGTCCTTGAAGGTCTCCGTAGTCGTACTCGTTGCCGCACCATCTTGAAAAAGAGTCAAGGTAGACTCGGCATCATCAATGCCACAAAGAGGGATGGCGATGAAGTCAAACTTGGGAGCTTCGTCTTGGAGCTTGTCGGGCTTGGACATCTTGGTGGTACTATCCTCATGCTCGTTTTCATGGAGCTTAGTCGCCGCGAAGTTTGCTTGGGGTGGATAAGCCTTGGCCTTCATGAGTTCTTGTTCCGCCTTGAGAGCACCAATGTAGTAGTCGTCGATGGACTTGTAGTTCTCGAGGAAGATGGTCTTGGAGATGTCGTTGTGCAATCCCATCATGAAGTGGAACTTCATCGAAATGGGGTCGTCCACGCCGGCTTGTCGCAAAGCAATCTTCATCTCCTTGAAGTACGCATCGATGGACTTGGATCCTTGGGTGGTGTTCTCCAATTGGCGTCGAAGTTGTTCCATGTAGGTTGGAGGCACAAACTCTCGCCGCAAAGCTCTCTTCGTCTTGGGCCAACTCATGTCGTAGTACTCCGAAGGTGTGTGAAGCCACCATGCCAATGCGTAGTCGTGGAAGTTTCTTGTGGCGCACTTCACTTGATCTTCGGAAGGGACTTGATGTAGCTTGAGGTAGTCGTCCATCAAACGCTCCCACTCGAGATACTCCTCGGGTTCTTGAGTTCCATAGAAAGGAATCGCATGATCGATGTCGAGGTCGTAGTAGCTCGTGGAAGTCATTGACTTGAGCTTGGGGAGCTTCTCTTGAGCGTAGTCTTGAGGTGCTTGTTGGCGAAGATGTCGTATGTCCGTAGGCGAAGATGCCTTGAAGTTGCTTGGCGAAGATGCCAAGGGAGATGGTGAAGTCGTTGAGCGGTAGTTGGTGTTGAGCTCTTGACCTTCACGTTCTTGTTGGTGATGGTGTCGATGCCGATGTGATCTTGACGGAGATGGTAGCTCGGAAGGATGTGCTCTTGAGCGTCTTCTCGAAGATGAGGAAGATCGCTTGTAGGACTTGATGAGGGCTTTGATCTCCTCCATTTTAGCTTGCATCTTGGCGTTGTAGTTGTTTTTCGTGGCATCGAACTCGTCGTTGTTGTTGTAGACCGAAGGTGAAATGCCTTGCCTATCCATCACAAGACTTGAGTAGAGGTTAGTAGAAAATGAGATAAACAATACCAAGTTACCTTTTCCCAAAGTTGAGGATGTATCCCGTTTCACTCAATGTGAGATGAAAGAATAGTGGAATTGGTACCGGACTTGTTCACTCACACCTATCAAGTAAAGCTTATGGTAGAGCTCGGAGAGGATAGTGGCACAAAAATTTGATGCAAAATGTTAGCAAGAGTCAATAATGTTGAAAGAGATTCACAAATTTGCAAGTGAAACAAATGGACCAATAGCAATGAAAGATACACGGAAACACACACACACGGATAGATAAATGGGGTCGTGCAACCAAGGAATGAGCACAAAATGTGGAATCCACGGAAAACGCTCGTGTTGCACAACTCAAGAGAGACGCTAGCACGATTGCTCTATAGGCGGATTCGACACTTGTGCACAACCTATAAGATGCAAAATGGATAAACATTCTATCCCAAGTATGCTATATATGTATGGTTCCCGGTGTTTCTCACAAGATGATCAAAGATGATTGAGTATGATAACATATGATATATTGTGATGCTATGGCTATTGCTTACAAGCTCTTTGCTCTCTCTTTTTGTATGGCCAATTTTGCACAATGCACAAACCAAGATAGCAATTGTGTATATGCGGGAACAAACTTGTGACACAAGATATGATACCAATATGATATGATATGTATGCAATGGATGGTGTAGATCACTAATGTGCACAAGTAACATGGCCCGGAAATACTCAAATGGCTAGTCTCGATAGGCAAGTGACGCAAAATGGGCTAGGGGTTAACAATGCAATTGCAAGGGAATATACAATGGTGTCGTCGAGGTTACCGTCCTTGGTGATGATGAGAGGCGGTGTTGCCGATGTCGACCCGTTCCTAGTTAGCCGAAACACCCTAGGAAACGGAAAAACCGCAAACTCAAAATCTCAAAGGCAAATGTCAAATGGTAGTAGCGGAAAGCGGTGGAGGTTTGCACTTGGCAATGCGGAAGTGGTGGTGGTGGTTGATGAAGAAGCAATTGTCCCTAAGTATCCGAAACACCTTAGGAGACTCGAATCACTACTCAAGCAACCACTAATGCTATATGGAACAAAATGGGTTAGGTTGCGGAAGTCGGTGGTGGCTATGCGGATGATATGGTGGAAGGCCTAGGCAAACTTGTCAAATTTTCGAAATTTTGATGTAGTCAAATTGTGTTGGTGGTATTTTTGTGGGAAGGGGGGTGTCAAGAGCTTCAAAACGAGCTAAAGAACGTCAAAATCGGAGTTCAGATGAATTAGTTATGGCCGAAACAAGAACCAGCCGAAGTCAAAATCTACAGGTTACGGACGTCCGTAAAAGGACGGATGTCCGGGGCGTCGGACGTTGGGAAGGGTCGGAAATCCACAGTTTCAGCTCGGGTTAGGGGTTCCGATCGTCCGGAAATGGTCGGACGTCCGGTGCTTCGTGGGGGTCCGGACGTCCGTAAAAGTCCGGTCGTCCGGTGGGTCGGGGTCAACGCGAAAATTGAGTTCGGGGGCGCGATTTTGGGCGGAAAATGGAGATTTCGGGGTCAAAATTCACAGGATTTCGTGGATGAAAGATGGGGAAACTTGGGGAGATGCTAGATCCACTTGAAACCAAGCAAATCCATGGATCAAAATCAACAAAACATCATCAAACCAACAAATCACAAGAAAAATTGGGGCTATTTTTGGTGGGGATTTTTGAATTTTAGGGAAGAACACAACAAAACAAGGCTAGAAAACGGTGGGAGGGACTCCAAATACGTGATCAACGTGGCTCATGATACCATATGATGCGGGGCAAACCCGGTGTAGGCCGATCTTTCACGTTTGGAGTGGGATCCCTTGAAGAACATGATGAACGCGGGAAAGAACGGGGAGAAATCACAAGGGGAAACACTCAAGAACAAGTCCAATCACACATCCACTAGACAATCAAACACATAAGATCACAAGGTACATGAACAACAAAGATAAAGATACAAGGTAGAGTTCATCCCAAATCCTATGAAGGAGATGAGGGCTTGAATCCTAGAAGGATCTTCCCACGAAGGGGGTCTTGATGATATCCCGTGGGATCTTCTCCCTGATGGAGGTCTTGGCCTCCAATGGAGTGGTAGTCTCTCTCTCTCAGAGTAGAGGTAGGAGAAAAGCTCACGTAAGAATGAGCTATCATATTTGCTAACTCGAGAAAGGAGGTGGAGGTGGTCTATTTATAGTCTAAGCCACGAAGGGGTAAGTGGGAGAGGGATACAAGGCCAAAGGCCCGCGGCTGCGCACACAGGCGTCGGACGTCCGGTGGGGGTCGGACATCCGGAAGCTCGGGACGGTCCGGACGTCCGGAAGTCTTCGGACTTCCACAAATTCTGTTCTGTCGCCGTAGCACCGGTCGTCCGGAGGCGCTCGGTCGTCCGTGGCCTGGGAGGTGTCGGACGTCCGGTCTTGGTCGGTCGTCCGGTCGCTGTAGATCTCGTCGGCTGGACTCTGGGATGCGTCAGGTAGCGGACGTCTGGTGGACACCGGTCGTCCGGGCGCTGTAGAGGGTCGGACGTCCGGAGGCTTCCGGTCGTCCGGTCGCTGTAGACTCCGCAGCTCCGTCTTCTTCCGTCTTCTCTTCCATGCCTCCCTCGCGGATGGTGTAGGTGTTCCTTGGCGCTTGCACTCCTCCTCAACATCTGTGAAGCTCCGACAATACCTATGCATGCACACGGGAGAAGTGTCAAGTAGGATACCATCCTCGAAGGGGTCAAGTGAGCACGTGTAAAGGAGAAGATTCACCTTTATGTATGAGAAGTAGAGATCGCACATGTCACTTGCCAAACGGACTCTTGACATGGTGATGACTGTAGGATGCTCCGCATCATTGGGGCTATCTCCACAACACTTGGAGGCTCCCAACAACACCACGAAACTTCACCATAATGGAGTATGGCTTCGAGGTGACCTCAACCGTCTAGGGTGCTCAACACCCAAGAGTAACAAGATCCGCTAGGGATAAGTGGGGGGAATCAAATTTCTCTTGGTGGAAGTGTAGATCTGGGCCTTATCAACCAATCCCGAGCAAATCAACAAGTTTGATTGGCTAGGGTGAGAGATCGGGCGAAAATGGAGCTTGGAGCAACAATGGAGCTTTGGGGGAAAGAGGTAGGTCAACTTTGGGAAAGAAGACCCCTTTATATAGTGGGGGAATCAATCCAACCGTTATTCCACTGAGCAGCCCCGCACAGAGCGGTACTACCGCTAGGGAAGGGCGGTACTACCTCTTAGGGCGGTACTACCGCTCATACCCAGCGGTACTGCCGCGCTGACAGGGCCCTGACCCTAGGGCGGTACTACCGTGGGGGTAGGCGCGGTACTACCGCTTGGAGCGGTACTACCGCCACTACTACCGCCCTTAGTACCGCAAAACCCGACACGAAAAACTTCATTCTCGAATCGAGGCGGCAGTAGCCCGAAAGCACTGCGGTACTACGGCCGAAGACCACAAGCGGTACTACCGCTCTGGGAGTGGTGCTACCATTGGGGTGCTTCGGCGGTACTACCGCTGTGGACCGCGGTACTACCGCTGGGGCATGACAAGGCATACTCAGGGGAAGAAAGGCAGCTCCAATCAAGCGGAAGGAAAAACGACGGGTGTGATATGGATGTGTACGTGTTGATTCCACCCTAGCCTTACCAAAGCGGATCCCCTCTTGATAGTACGGTGACTCCTACAAAACTAGTCCACCAACAACGAAATGAAGGAGCTACACCGTCTTGAATAAAACACCGAGGGGAGATAATCGTCTCATGCTAAGGGATGAATCTCTGAAAGAACTTAACGCACACGATTAGTCCGCACAAGCATTGTCATCAATCACCAAAACATCTTGGGATAAATATGCCCTTACAATCTCCCCCTTTTTGGTGGATTGATGACAATACGGGATTTGCACAATATGAGAGATATAGAACACGCGCAAAAACCCCAACGTCCTAAAATGTAGAAGAGCTCCCCCTAGATGTGTGCTATCTAGGATAAGTGCTTTGGACTGCACGGCACACATACTAGGATCAACGCTCCCCCTACATTTTAGGGACCAACCACCTAAGCGGGGTAAAAGAGAGTAGCAAAGATAACTTAACAGGATAAGCATGCAACTCATAAGCTAGATATTGACATAGATAATGGTACTGGAAAGATAAGGTAGCATATGTCTCACACCATATGACTCGAACTTAGGTCTCACTGACAACTCGAACTTAGGTCTCACTGACAAACCAAACAAAGCAAAAGCGAGGAAAACACAAACACAAGAGACAGAAGACACAAAGCACAAATCCCTAAACTCTCTCCCCCTTTGGCATCGAAACACCAAAAAGGAGAGGGAGTGAAGCTACGGCTCTAGGTGAGAGCAAATGAGGGACACACACATCAGAGCTCAGTGGGATCATCTGCGCCACCATCGTCAGTCTGGAAGTGCTCGGCATCAAAATCGGTCCACGGGCAGTGCTGCTGAATCCACTCCTCCTCCTCGGTAAGCTGGTCCTCAGATCCACTGATAACTGTAGCACCCAACTGACGCATGAGCTCCTTGTGGCGACCTCGGGCCTTCTTCTCAGCCACATGAGTCATGTACTGACCGTGAGACTCCATGCAGAACAACTTCTTCATCTTGAGCTTGAGCTTCTTTGCCCAAGAGGGCTCTGCCTCAGAAGGCACGTAGTCATCATCATCATCCTCAGCCCTAGTATCCTCCTCGGTCTCCATGGCAGTAGCAGACGAAGGAACTCCAGTCCTAGGGGCCTGAGTGCCCCAGTTATCCTTCTTCCTCAGACGCTTGACATCGTGAGAGACCAACTCTCCAGTCTCCAGTAACACCTGGGGATAGACACGATCCCAGGCCTTCTCAATGAGCAGCATAATGAACGGACCATAAATCGGGCACTTGCGCTCGGAGATAGCAGATAGCAGCTCAGACCACATAACATGAGAGATATCCAAGGACTCTCTGGTGTTCTGACCCTTCTCACGCTGGCATAAGAGAAGCATGTCCACGAGATAGGAGTGAACCTGGTCCAGATTCCCGATACGAGGGAAAAGAGTCTCTCTGAAGATACGGTGAAGGATATCCAGATAGGCAGGCAGCTCATAGGTTTCCTTCTTCGTCTCAGGGTTGATCCTCAAAGTGCAGTAGGGCCATAGAGCTTGCTTGTGAGTGGCGTTGGTGCGGCGGTGGGGGCGAAAGCCGACGGAAGACTCAAGACCTAGATCTTGCACCCCAATCAACTCCATGAAAGCTTTCCACTTGACTTAAAGCAACTTGCCATTGGTCATCCAAGTCAGTGTCCTGTCCTCATCAGTCCCAAGGTGAATCGTGGCATAGAATTGGGCCACAATATCAGCATCATAATCCTTGTTGAATTGCATGATCCCAAGAATGTTCAGTTGAGTGCACATCTAAAGAGCTTCACCAAAGTATTCAGGATCTTTCTCCATATGGTCGGTGTCGATGGAGTGCACGTTGACATAGAGGTTCTTCTTGGCTTTGAGAACATCAAAGAAGATGGCAAACTGGAACCTGTTCTAGAACGGACGGTTAACCAAAGTGGGATCTTGGTCTGCCTCATACGGGTTGCGGCGACGCCTTGCCCAGAAGTCCTTGGGCGGCATTTCTGGCACGGTTTTTCCTGGCTTTGGCTTGACCCCAGGCTTCTTCTGGAGTTGAGGTGGAGGTGGAGCACTAGAAGAACCTCCGGCAGGCTCAGTGGTGCGGTAGCGCTTGGACGAGGCACGACCGGGGTTGACATGACGAGCCTGATGCTCAGGAACCTCATCACCTGGAACCACAAACAAGAACACGCAAACAATCAAAAGGAACGAGCGTAAGCCACAAAACACGAGAAAAAGGATCACTGAGAGGTAGGAGTATGATGGAAACTGGTAGAGGGCGGTAGTACCGTGACCCTTGAGCGGTAGTACCGCTCCAAGCGGTAGTACCGCTCTGGAGAGAGCGGTAGTACCGCTCCAAGCGGTAGTACCGCTCGAGGCGGGGAAACAACAGTTTCCTACTGCCGTGGTCAGATCCGGTACTACCGTCCTACCAAATTCAAAAATACTCCAACCAAACACTAATCCAAACTGTCTAGAAACATTCTCCATCCTACTCAAGCCTAGATCTGGCCAAAAATCTAGAGATGCAACTGCTATTGCCCCTAAGAAGCTAGATTGGAAATCTAGACAAAAGGAAACAGGGAACGGGGGCAATACCAGCATCCATGGCAAGAGGACAAGGTGGGGATCGACTCCACCGAAGGAAATGGAGAGGAGCGCCCCGGAGAGGGAGATTCGCCGGAGCCCTCCCGCGGCACCGGTTGCTGAAGAGAGAGAGGAACAGAGCGAGGGGACGAGCGAATGGGTATGGGGGAGAAGAAACTCCCCCTGCCCCGATATAACCCCCTGCCCGCGCCTCACAGCGGTAGTACCGCGCTGGAGGGTGGTAGTACCGCTCGCCACCAGCGGTAGTACCGCTTCAGCAACCACACGACTTCTAGACCAATGGCTAACGCTCCAAAAAGACGGAAGGCAAGGCCAAGAGAAAGAGAAGACCAACAAGGCAACACACACACAGACAACGGACCAGAAACAACTCAAACAAAAACAACCACACGAAACAGAGCGAGCTCTAGCCTCTCTCAAGAGAGGGCGGTGTACGGAGCCACCTATGTTTGAGTCAATTGGTATGGCACCGCGAAGAATTATCCTTGGGCCCATGACCAAAACTCGTCTTTAAAGCACAAGTACCATCAATAATGGCTAATGTGAAAGAGTTGATCGTTTTATGCATAATGGGGGGAGGGAGAGTTCATTGAGAGAACAACACTCCCCCTATGTCCATGCCTACATCTAAGCTAGACACCAAGTTGAGTGGGGAGTGCAAGGGTTCAACTCACATTGCTCGAATCAATGATATTTAGCTCATGCCTTAACTCGTGAAATCTTGCTTCATCCAAGGGCTTCATGAAAATATCTACAAGGTTATCATGAGTGTTGACATACTTGAGCTCGATCTCCCCTCGCCTAATGTGATCCCGGATGAAATGATACCAAATCTCAATATGCTTTGTCTTGAAGTGTTGCACCGGGTTGAGAGAAATCTTGATGGCACTTTCATTGTCACACCAAAGAGGCACTTTGTCACAAATGACACGTATTCCTTTAAAGTTTGCCTCATCCATAAAAGTTGTGCACAGCAACTACCAGCCGCCACATATTCCGCTTCGGTGGACGAGAGAGACACACAACTTTGCTTTTTGGAAGACCAACTCACCAAAGAGCACCCAAGAAACTGGCACCCTCTGGAAGTGGACTTCCTATCCATTTTGTCTCCCGCCCAATCGGAATCCGTAAATCCTTCAAGCTTGAAATTTGCCCCTCTTGGGTACCATAAGCCAAAGTTTGGGGTATGAGCCAAATATCAAAAGATTCGCTTGACCGCCACATAGTGACTTTCCTTCGGTGCGGCTTGAAACCGTGCACACATCCCCACACTCAACATGATATCCGGTCTAGATGCACAAAGGTAAAGCAAGGAGCCAATCATGGAGCGATATACCTTTTGATCCACCGCTTTACCATTGGGATCAATGTCAAGTTGGCACTTGGTGGGCATTGAAGTAGAGGCCGGCTTGACATCACTTAGCTTGAATCTCTTGAGCATGTCTTGAGTGTATTTGGCTTGGTTGATGAAGGTACCTTCTCTTCTTTGTTTGATATCAAAACCAAGGAAGAACTTTAACTCTCCCATCGAAGACATCTTGAACTTAGAGGTCATGAGAGCGGCAAATTCTTCATTGAAAGCTTTGTTAGGGGAACCAAAGATAATGTCATCAACATATAGTTGGCATACAAACAACTCCCCTTTGACCTTCTTAGTAAAAAGAGTGGGATCAATTAGCCCCACTTCAAATCCACGATCTTGTAACAATTCGGTAAGGTGGTCATACCACGCACGTGGGGCTTGTTTAAGGCCATAGAGTGCCTTATCGAGTTGATATACATGATCCGGAAAGAAGGGATCCTCGAACCCGGGGGGTTGCTTGACATAGACCAACTCATTAATAGGACCATTAAGAAAAGCACTTTTCACATCCATTTGTTGCAACTTAAAGTTGTGATGGGAAGCATAAGCAATCAACAAATGAATGGATTCAAGGCGAGCAACGGGAGCAAAGGTTTCACCGTAGTCGATACCCTCGACTTGGGAGTAGCCTTGTGCTACCAATCTTGCCTTGTTGCGAATGATGTTCCCATGAGCATCTTGCTTGTTCTTGAAGATCCACTTGGTTCCAATGATGTTATGGTTCCCGGAAGGCCTTGGCACCAACCTCCACACCTTGTTGTACTCGAAGTTGTTGAGTTCTTCATGCATGGCGTTGAGCCAATCCGAGTCTTCGAGCGCCTCATAGACCTTATGGGGTTCAACACAAGAGACAAACGCGTGATGTTCACAATAGTTTGCTAACTGTCTACGAGTGCTTACCCCCTTTCTTAGGCTTCGAACCACATTCTCCATGAGATGACCTTTGGTGGTGAGTTTGGAAGCAATCTTCGTGGCACGACGCTCCAATTCCTCCTTGGATGTCGAAGGAGGAGGGTTCACTTGATCATCTTGAGCGTCATCATGAGCTTGTTCTTGATCTTGAGCTTGCTCATGATCTTGAACTTGCTCGAAGGGGAGAACTTGACCTTGGGCATCATGTGGAGGTTCACCACCATCTTGAGATTGATCTTGCCCTTGGTCTTGTTCCCAAGGTTGAGGGCCTTCACTTTGTTCTTCGGAAGCGTGTGGGTCTTGAGTAGGTGAAGGCTCCACTGAAGTGGAGCATTGTCCTTCTCCTTCGGCCACTCAATGGGTAGGATATGACCAATACCCGTTCTTCTTATGGCTTAGGGAGGAATTTCATCACCTACATCACAAGTACCACTTTGCTCCACTTGGGAGCCGTTATTTTCGTCAAACTCTACATTACACGTCTCCTCAATGAGTCCGTTGGACTTGTTGAGAACACGGTAAGCATGAGAGTTTGTAGCATAACCAACAAATATGCCCTCATGAGCTCTAGCCTCGAATTTAGACAAACGAACACCTTTCTTGAGAATGAAACACTTACACCCGAACACCCGGAAGTACTTGAGATTGGGCTTGTTCCCGGTGAATATCTCATACGGAGTCTTGTTCAAGCCTTTGCGGAGATAGAGCCGATTGGATGCATGACATGCAATGTTGATGGCTTCGGCCCAAAAGTTGTATGGAGACTTGAACTCCGCCATCATGGTCCTTGCCGCATCCATCAACGTCCGGTTCTTCCTCTCCGCAACACCATTTTGTTGAGGGGTATATGGTGCAGAATATTGATGCTTGATCCCTTCATCACTAAGAAACTCATCCAAGGTGTAGTTCTTGAACTCGGTGCCGTTGTCACTTCTTATTGTCAGGATCTTTGCATTATGTTGACGTTGAGCTTCATTTGCAAAGTCGCTGACGGTTTGTTGAGTCTCACTCTTCCTCTTGAAGAAGTAAACCCAAGTGTATCTTGAATAATCATCCACAATCACCAAGCAATACTTTCTACCCCCAAGACTATCAAAGGATGGAGGCCCGAAGAGGTCCATGTGCAGGAGCTCCAAGGGTCTCTTCGAGTAGATGATAGTCGTGGGAGGGTGAGCCGTCTCATGAAGCTTTCCTTCGATACAAGCACTGCAAACACGATCTTTGGCAAAACTAACATTTGTTAGTCCATGAACATGGTCCCCCTTGATAAGACTTTGAAAAGATCTCATATTGACGTGGGCTAAACGGCGATGCCAAAGCCATCCCACATCAACTTTAGCCATTAGGCATGTCGCGGTCTTAGTGGGTTGCTCCGAAAAGTTAATCACATAGAGACCATTCTCGACATGCCCAACAAAGGCTACTTTAAGAGTCTTGCTCCACAAGAGGGCCACGGTATCAATATCAAAGAAGGTGGCAAAGCCCATGAGTGCGAGTTGACGAAAAGAAAGTAAATTGAACGCAAGGGACTCAACAAGCATGACTTTCTCGATCGCTAGATCATGAGAAATGACAACCTTGCCAAGACCCAATACCTTAGAATGTGAGGCATCACCCCATTCGACATTGGTGGGCATAGATGGGATCTTGTGCACGTCCACCACCAAGTCCTTGCTCCCGGTCATATGATTTGTTGCTCCACTATCGAGCAACCATGATCCCCCACCGGAAGCAAACACCTACAAGATATCAATGCTTGGTTTTAGGTACCCATTGAGTAATGGGTCCTTTGAAGTTAGTAACAAGGGTCTTAGGAACCCAAATAGACCATTCAATGTACTCATAAGAAGAACCAACAAATTTAGCATAAACATGCCCATCACTAGCATGGCACAACACATAAGAGGGATTAAAGTCGCCGACTTTGTTGGGAGAGATGGCCTTGCGCTCTTTGGCATCACCACTCTTCACATTGTTATTCTTCTCCTTAGGAGCACCCTCTCCCTCCTTCACAAAGGTTTGCTTGAGCGGGGGAGGTCGATTGGTCTTGTTATTCTTCTCCTTGTTCTTCTTCTTGTTCTTGGACTTGGGCATGAACCCAACTCCCTCCTTGCCCACAACTTCCTTTTGATTGCTCAAAAGGTCATTTAGGTTCTTCTCGCCTTGTATGCATGACACAAGACCTTTCTCGAGTTGTTCCTTCAACTTGGCATTCTCCTCCACAAGATGCACATGCTCACAACATGGGTTAGTAGCATTTGCATTATCAGTTAAGACCATGTGAGGAAATGTGGCCTTTTCCTTGGTAAGCTTAACTTGGAGTTGAGCATGAGACTCCTTGAGGTTTGCATGAGCACCTTTCAAGACCTTATGGGCCTTGTCAAGTACATCAAACTCCTCCTTGAGTCTAGCATGATCAACCCCAAGTTTAGCCTTCTCGAAAGTTAGAACACGAGACACAACAAGAGCATGATCAAGATCTTTCTTTAATTTGGCATGGTCATCGTTGTGTGACTCCTCAAGAGCCAAACGATGCCCACGCTCTTTCTTAAGATCATTAGATAGATCCGATATCTCATCGGCGTAATCACGACTATGACCTTCCATCTTAGAGATGGTTTCTTCGTGAGCCTCTATCATGTCATTGTCTTCACCAAGTTGTTCCAAGAGAGCAACGAAGTGCTTCTTGGATTTGCCCTTGAGCTTACTCATGAAGGACTCAAATTCATTAACCTCCTCATTAGACCTCTTACCATTATCAAAGTCATCCGTTGAAGGAGGATTAGGAATAATGGTGGTTTTGATATTGGGGGTTACCTTGTTGGTGGCCTTAGCCATGAGGCACTTGGCGGTGATGTTCTCGTTAGGTGCATCGAAGAGAGACACCCGGGGAGTTGTGACAATGGCAACGGATGCCATGGCCATTGTTTCACCATCTTCATCATCATCGTCATCCTCACGGTATTCTTCTTGAACCACCAACCTGCGAGTAGGAGTCTTATTGGTGAAGTTGTTCTTGTTGGGGAAGGACTTGGTTTTGTCTTTTTGGATGAACTTGCCACCATTGTCTTCCCGCTTCTCGTAAGGACAATCCGCAACGAAATGGCTCACATTGCCACAGTTGAAACAAGTTCTAACTCATTGCTTGCCCTTGAGGCCACTTGAGTTGTTCTTGTTGAAGTTGGGCCTTGTATTCTTCTTACTCCAAAATTGTCTTGAGGCAAGAGACATGTGCTCATGATAATCATACTTCGTGTCCTCGGGGTTGCTCTCCTCATCTTCCTCTTCTTCTTCCACACTAACCTTGGCCTTCAAGGCAAGATTGGGCTTCTTTGCCCTTTGAGAACGGAGCACCGCATTGTCGGCGGTCTTGTCCAAGATGCTCATTGCAACAAACTCATCCAACACTTCACTTGAGGTCATGGAGTGGAAGTCCGGTCTTTGGCGAATGACGGAGGACATGGCCTTGTTGTAGGGCATCATGGTCTTGAGGAACTTGCGCTTGATCCAATTGTCATCCGTGTCCTTGCTCCCATGATCTCGGAGTGCGACCGCGAGTTTGGTCACTCTTCGAAAGAGCTCACGAGGTTCTTCATCCTCTTTCATTGCAAACTCATCGGCTTCATCTTGCACCACTTCATAGTTGGAGCGTTGAATGCTAGCACTTCCTCGATAGAGAGACTCAACACATTTCCATGCTTCTTTAGCCATGACATGAGGTCGAAGATGAGGGAGATCTTCGGGAAGGATTGCATCTTGGATGCTGAAGAGAGCACTCTCATTGAATTGATTGTCCACTTCTTCTCGAGGGGTGAAGTTGCTTGGATCATGAGGATAGAAACCTTCTTCAATGATTCTCCAAAGGTTAGTGTTCACATGTTTTAAATGACGCTTGAAGCGATAAACCCAAGAGTCAAAATCTTCATTTTTCACATATTTAGGAGGAGGACAGGCATGATTCAAATGAGTAGAGGGGATCGGTCCTCTATACACTGGGGGTTCCACATTGGCAAAGATGCCGGTGCCATTTCTACCACTAGTAGACGGACTCTTTTCACGGTTAGCTTCCCCCTTGGCGGAGGTAGCATCCGTCACCTTGTTAGTGGGATCACCCACTTTCATCGGCGAGGTAGATAGTTTAAGTTCGTCTAGGAATTCAGAAACATGCTTTTAACCTCGGCCGTCATGGAGGTTTTCAATGTGTCTAAAGCCACATTGAATTCCTCACGTGAGACCGAGGTTCCCCCTTCGGCCGAAGACGAGATGGGATTCACACCGGAGTGCTCCTCCGCACCGTCGTGGGTGTCAACCATACTCTTCGGACGGCAAAGTCCTTAATAAAGAGACGAGGCTCTGATACCAATCGAAAGGATCGATATGGTTGACTAGAGGGGGGGTGAATAGTCAACAAACAATTTTTAGACTTTTCTTTAACAATTTAAACCTTGCAATGAAATAGGTTGTCTAGATGTGCAACTACGTGGACAACCTATATGATACAAAGACAATTAGCACACTAGCAAGCAATAGATACAACTCAAGTAAGCTTGCAAAAGTAAAGGCACAAGATAACCAAGAGTGTAGCCGGTGGAGACGAGGATGTGTTACCGAAGTTCCTTCCTTCTAAGGGGAAGTACGTCTCCGTTAGAGCGGTGTGGAGGCACAATGCTCCCCAAGAAGCCACTAGGGCCACCGTAATCTCCTCACGCCCTCACACAATGCGAGATGCCGTGATTCCACTATTGGTGCCCTTGAAGGCGGCAACCGGACCTTTACAAACAAGATTGGGGCTATCTCCACAACACTTGGAGTCTCCCAACAACACCACGAAGCTTCACCACAATGGAGTATGGCTTCGAGGTGACCTCAACCATCTAGGGTGCTCAACACCCAAGAGTAACAAGATCCGCTAGGGATAAGTGGGGGGAATCAAATTTCTCTTGGTGGAACTGTAGATCTGGGCCTTCTCAACCAATCCCGAGCAAATCAACAAGTTTGATTGGCTAGGGAGAGAGATCGGGCGAAAATGGAGCTTGGAGCAACAATGAAGCTTTGGGGGAAAGAGGTAGGTCAACTTTGGGGAAGAAGACCCCTTTATATAGTGGGGGAATCAATCCAACCGTTATTCCACTAAGCACTCCCGCACAGAGGGGTACTACCGCTAGGGAAGGGCGGTACTACCGCTTAGGGCGGTACTACCGCTCATACCCAGCGGTACTGTCGCGCTGACAGGGCCCTGACCCCAGGGCGGTACTACCGTGGGGGTAGGTGCGGTACTACCGCTTGGAGCGGTACTACCGCCCTTAGTATCGCAAAACCCGACACGAAAAACTTCGTTCTCGAATCGAGGCGGCAGTAGCCCGGAAGCACTGCGGTACTACGGCCGAAGACCACAAGCGGTACTACCGCTTGGGAGCGGTACTATCGCTCTGGGAGCGGTACTACCGCTGGGGTGCTTCGGCGGTACTACCGCTGTGGACCGCGGTACTATCGCTGGGGCAGGACAAGGCATACTCAGGGGAAGAAAGGCAGCTCCAATGAAGCGGAAGGAAAAACGACGGGTGTGATATGGATGTGTACGTGTTGATTCCACCCTACCCTTACCAAAGCGGACCCCCTCTTGATAGTACGGTGACTCCTACGAAACTAGTCCACCAACAACGAAACAAAGGAGCTACACCGTCTTGAATAAAACATCGAGGGGAGATAATCGTCTCGTGCCAAGGGATGAATCTCTGAAAGAACTTAACGCACACGATTAGTCCGCACAAGCATTGTCATCAATCACCAAAACATCTTGGGGATAAATATGTCCTTACAATGTCTTTAAAAATACACTACACTTATGTGAATATTTCTATTATCGGACCACCCTGGCAAATCAGGCTGGCTACACCACTACTCCTCGCTAGTGTCCTACTACACTGGTGTCGACGACATCGTCATTCCTTTCAGCCTCCTCTTCTACATCCTACTACACTGACGTCGACGCCGACCTGGCGCATCATTTTTTGTCCCATGTCCTCCTCAGCGCCCTCCTGTGTGTTATGTGTAGCTCTGTGTATTACGTGTAGTTGTTAACTCCTAATCATATTTTAATATATGCAATCAAACACCGTGTAGTTGTATCAACGCAGTCAATGCAGGACACCAAACGTCGTGCTAAAATTGCTCATCTAATCCAGGCAGCCTACATGTATGCAACCAAACAATGTATAAATGATGGTTTTTTGTCTGTTTTTGTCACTCCGGCCCAACTAGAACAAGCATGCAATGCAGAAAAAATCGATGCGAGCAACCAAACACACCCAATGTGTCTTTTTTTAAGAAAAGAAAGAAAATGTTATGAATTTAATGACATTAATTTATATCCGACAAGGTTTACGCTGATGTGTAACTATTGTTGAAGCTCGTCCTACCCAAAAGAAAAACATGCCATGATTTTTTAGTTTTTTGGTACAGAAGAGAAGTGACTTCGAGCTTGCCGAGGGATTGACCCCCTTTTTCTAGTTGAAAACTAGCCCTCTTGTGACAGATCATGACATCCATGCTGACGATCATTGCCCTTTTTAAAAATTGATTATCGTTGTCACTTGACTAGTCAAAACGTTATATATATTTTTCTCTCTGGATATGACTGAGCTTTGCAATTCATCATCAGCACGATTCTTACTGGAAATACCTTGTGCAGCAGCTACCGTGGTCATACTGGTGATGTTGGAAATGTAAGAGCATCTCCAGCCGTTCGGCCTCTCAGGACGTTGAAAAAAAGCCGTCTGGGACCGAATCGGCGCTTGCTTGGCGCGTGAGGGCGACTACGTTCCCAGTCGACGCCCCCAGATCACTGCCAAAATCAGGCGAATTCGACGATATTTCATCCAAATTTGTACAAACTTGGCGATCTGGCACAAACTTGATGATAATTCATTGAAATTTGTACAGAAGATAAACATGCAAACTACGCCAAACTACGCCTATCCCTGCTACGCCGCGGCCACCATCCGCCATCTACATGCCGAGAAGCCTGTAGAAACGGGTGTAGTTGTCGTCGTCGCCGCCGCCGCCGTCGTCATCGCACGCCGCGCCGAAGCCGCCACCGTCCCTACTGCACCCCTGGCCAGGGTCGCCGACGCGTGGTGGGGGTTGGACGGGCCGGCCTCGTCCTCCTCGTCGCTGTCGAGGACGATAACGCCACCCTCCTCGCGTCTGCGGCGCCGGGCCTGGAGCTCTGCGTACGCCCGGCGCTGGCGGAGCACCTGCTGATGGGGTCATGTACCTAGGGTAGGGCCACAGACCTGATCTAAGTACCCTGCCCAAGGACACCCTTAGAAGAGGTCACCTTCCGGTCGACCAACGAGAGACACACTCGACTGCCTTGAAGGACTCGACCGCGAAGACTCACTCGACCACCAGAAGGTCAAGAGGCACTCTGCGATGCAACGGCCTGTAATTAAGTAGACTTTATGATAGTAAAGACACTTTATGTGGGGCGTTACCAGTAACGCCCCGGACTTAACTCACCTTAAACCCTCTCCTACGTGGGCTGGCTGGGGTCCTGGCGCACTCTATATAAGCCACCCCCCTCCACAGGCAGAAGGGTTCGGCACCCTGTAACTCATATACATATAATCCACTCGACCGCCTCCGGGCTCCGAGACGTAGGGCTTTTACTTCCTCCGAGAAGGGCCTGAACTCGTACATCTCTCGTGTTTACAACCTCTCCATAGCTAGGACCTTGCCTCTCCATACCTACCCCCACTCTACTGTCAGGCTTAGAACCACGACAGTTGGCGCCCACCGTGGGGCAGGTGTTTTAGCAATTTTGTGGAGAAGTTGCGATTCTTCCGAGTACTTTCATCATGGTGGCTGCTGGATTTTTGGTCGAGGGTCGAGAGATCCGTCTCGGCACTCTCACCTTCATCGCCGACGACTCCGCCTGGCTCCAGGAGGCTCCACTCGACGTTGATGCGCTCCCCGTCCGCGGTGCGACACATTTTCGCGCATGTGTCCGCGGCGTTCTGCTGCGGCAACCGTCGACCCCGTATCGGTCGACATCCCCATCGACCACCCTCCCGGTCTCCCGTCAGCGCAAGCGCTCGGGCCGGTCGAGGATTCAGCGGTGGGTGAGGCACGCGGTGGCTCGCCAGACGGCCACCACCCAAGTTGTGGCAATCGAGCCCGACGAATCTCTCTACGGCCTGTTCGATCTGTCGACTGGTTCCGTAGAGACCGCATCCGAGTGCGATAGCAGTGATCCAGTGGCAGAAATTCTGATGGTCGACGGGCACCGCAGTCCCCCTGGCTTCGCCCGTGATGGTGGAGCAGGCGACGGAGGCGACCCCGCACGAGACCACGAAGAGTACCAGCCCGAGCCACTCGACTCTCTGCAAAGAGAGGAACTTCGCCACAGGAACGTGGATGTTCTGCGTACTCCCATCGCAGGAGAAACCCCCGAGGCTCGTGCCTTGGAGGAGGTATGTTTGGCCAATTTGGCCGAACGCACTCGACTGCAGAATCTTCAGCGAGCACTCGACGAGCGCGCGCGGCAACGAATTCCCGACACCAGTCGACGTCAACTCTTCCCGCCGACTCAGGTATATCGAACCCCAATCCAGAATTTAGCAGCTGCGACCCGTATAGCAGAGTCCATCCAACCCTCTCAGTCGGAAGCTGGCAGAGGCTTGATGCAGATCAGGGATCTGCTCCGGGCAGCAGGAGATCAGAATTCGGCCGTGTCGCAGTCGCGCAACAGAATTCACAGTCGATCCGTCGCTGCGAATACGGTTCAGTCGGCTCACAGTCCCAGATCGCCTCCGCGGCGTGAAGGGCGCGAGAATCGGCGAGACCAATATGGTGACCGACTCGACCGAGATGATAGGCGTCGAGTGCCCAATTCCCCTCCGAGGGGTGGGTCTTACGCTCCTCTGCAGCAAGATGACAGGCGTCAGTTTAGTACGGGGCGAAGAGTTCCAGTCGACCCCAGAGAACCAGGCTTCGACGCGCGATCCATTATCGTGCAAGGTTTGGTCGACCGGAACAGAGCCCATCGAGGCGGACTCGACAGAGATGCGCCCACAAGCAGTCGAGTGGCCAATGTCGACTCCTGATCCAGCAGTTTCAGGGAAAACAGTCTAATAACAAGGAGAAGGAGTCGGACAAGGTCGAAGACAAGGAGAACAGTGAGGAAGGATATCCCCATATCAACTCTACTCTAATGATCTTTGCAGATGTGGAGAGCAAGAGTCGATTGAAAGTTATTAACCGTGAGGTGAACATGGTTGCCCCAGCAAAGGCAAACTATCTGAAATGGTCCCAAACACCCATCACCTTCGACCAATCTGATCACCCGACTCATATTGCCACCCCTGGGAGGCAAGCTTTGGTGGTCGATCCAGTTGTTGAAGGCACCCGACTGACAAAAGTGCTTATGGACGGTGGTAGTGGGTTGAATTTGCTGTATGTAGACACACTGAAAGGAATGGGCATTCTGATGTCCCGGCTAAGCACCAGTAACATGAGCTTTCATGGAGTTATACCAGGAAAGAAAGCCGAGTCACTCGGCCAAATAGCTCTGGACGTGGTGTTTGGCGATTCGAAACATTTTCGCAAAGAGAAGTTGATGTTCGAGGTCGTGAATTTTCAGAGTGCATATCATGCCATTTTGGGGAGACCAGCTTATGCACGGTTCATGGCTCGACCATGTTACGTGTACCTCAAATTGAAGATGCCCGGCCCCAAAGGAGTGATCACTGTCACCGGTGATCGGAAAAAGGCAGAAGAGTGCTTCCAGAAAGGCTCAAAGATTGCTGATTCCCAGGTGACAGCGGTCGAGTTCGAAGAATACAAGCAAAACGCAGATCCGAGTGACTTGCTGCGATCCAAGAAACCCGCCACAGAGTCTGCATTTCAGTCGTCCGGTGAGACGAAGCCTGTTCACATTCACCCAACCGACCCCGATGCAGCTCCGACCCGCATCTCCACAACACTCGACCCAAAATAGGAAGAAGCGCTCATCCAGTTCCTCCGTGAGAACTGGGACATTTTTGCATGGAAGCCCGCTGACATGCCAGGTGTTCCCAGGGGACTGGCTGAGCATCGCCTAAGAGTCGATTCATCTGCAAAACCAGTTAAAGAGCATCTTCGGCGGTCCGCCGTCCAGAAGAGAAAAGCCATTGGTGAGGAAGTGGCTCGACTGTTGGCGGCAGGATTTATCCGAGAGATATACCACTCCGAGTGGGTCGCTAATGTCGTCATGGTCCCTAAGAAAGACAAATCACTCCGAATGTGCATTGATTTCAAGCACATCAACCGGGCCTGCCCGAAAGATCATTTTCCTCTCCCTCGCATAGATCAAATTGTTGACTCGACCGCGGGATGCGAGAGACTGTCTTTTCTAGACGCCTACTCCGGGTACCACTAGATCCGTCTGTACGGACCCGACGAGGTAAAAACAGCTTTCATCACTCCATTCGGGTGCTTCTGCTATATCACCATGCCATTCGGCCTCAAGAATGCCGGAGCCACATTTATGCGAATGATTCAGAAGTGTCTACTCACTCAAATCAATCGGAATGTGGAAGCGTATATGGATGATATCGTTGTCAAGTCACGAAAAGGTTCCGACCTGCTCGCTGATCTCGCCGAAACATTTGCCAACCTCAGAAGGTATGATATCAAGCTCAATCCATCAAAGTGCACATTTGGAGTTCCTGGTGGCAAGTTACTCGGTTTTCTCGTTTCCGAACGAGGAATCGACGCTAATCCAGAGAAGATCGGCACTATTCTCCGAATGAAACGCCCTGTGCGAGTGCACGATGTCCAGAAGCTTACTGGATGCTTGGCCGCATTAAGTCGATTCATCTCACGACTCGGTGAAAAGGCATTGCCTCTTTACCGACTGATGAAGAAGGCAGACAAGTTCGAGTGGACTCCAGAAGCTGATGCAGCGTTTGCCGAGCTAAAAGCTCTGCTCTCCACCCAGCCGGTGCTTGCTGCTCCAATCAGCAAAGAGCCTCTGTTGCTCTATATCGCAGCCACAGGACAAGTCGTCAGTACTGTGCTAACGGTCGAGCGGGAAGAAGAAGAAAAAGCTCTCAAAGTTCAGCGCCCAGTGTATTATTTGTCTGAAGTCTTGACTCCATCCAAGCAGAGATATCCTCATTATCAGAAGCTTGTGTATGGAATATACATGACCACAAAGAAGGTTGCTCATTATTTCTCTGATCATTCCATCACAGTCGTCAGCGACGCTCCACTATCAGAGATTTTGCACAACAGAGGTGCAACTGGTCGAGTGGCCAAATGGGCGATTGAACTTCTTCCCCTTGATATCAAGTTTGAGGCAAAGAAAGCCATTAAGTCCCAGGCAATAGCAGATTTCCTCGCCGAGTGGATTGAACAGCAGCAGCCGACTGAAGTTCACTCGGAGCATTGGACCATGTTCTTTGATGGCTCTAAGATGTTGAATGGTTCCGGTGCTGGGGTTGTCCTGGTTTCCCCCAGAGGAGATAAGCTCAGATATGTGCTCCAGATTCACTTTGATTCCTCCAACAATGAGGCAGAATATGAGGCCCTCTTATATGGGTTGCGCATGGCCATTTCACTCGGCGTCCGTCGCCTGATGGTCTATGGTGACTCAGATTTAGTGGTCAATCAAGTGATGAAGGAGTGGGACGTGAGAAGCCCAGCCATGACTGGATACTGCAGTGCAGTGAGGAAGCTGGAAAAGAAGTTCGAGGGGTTGGAGCTCCATCATATACCTCGACTGAAAAATCAAGCAACTGATGATCTAGCAAAGATAGGTTCCAAGAGAGAAGCCATTCCGAGTGGTGTGTTCTTGGAGCATGTACACACTCCGTCAGTCAAAGAAGATCCTTTCACCGAAGAAGCTCCACAGCCCAAGAGTGCCACAGATCCGACTGAGGTTGAAGTCCCAGCAGTGGTCGACTTGGTCATGGAGATCTTGGTGGTCATTCCCGATTGGACGGTTCCATATATCGCGTATATCCTGAGAAAAGAGCTCCCGGAGGATGAGGAAGAGGCTCGACAGATCGTCCGCCGATCTAAGGCCTTTACCGTAATCAAAGGACAGTTATACAGAGAAAGCGCGACTGGAGTCGGTCAGAAGTGCATAACGCCGGAAGAAGGTCGAATCATCCTTAATGATATTCACTCGGGGACCTGTGGTCATCACGCGTCCTCTCGGACCATCGTGGCCAAAGCATACCGAGCCGGATTTTACTGGCCAAAGGCGAATGAGATGGCAAAGGAGATAGTGGATAAGTGCGAGGGATGTCAGTTTTACTCGAATATGTCGCACAAGCCTGCATCAGCCCTGAAGACCATTCCACTCGTCTGGCCTTTCGCAGTATGGGGGTTGGACATGGTCGGTCCTTTGAGAACAGGGCGAAGTGGCTTCACGCATGTACTGGTGGTAGTCGACAAGTTCACCAAGTGGATTGAGGCTAAACCAATCAAGAACCTTGACGCCGGTACTGCTGTTAGCTTCATCAGGGAACTAATATTCAGATATGGAGTCCCGCACAGCATCATTACGGATAATGGGTCGAACTTTGACTCGGAGGAATTCAGAGATTTCTGTAACTCTCAAGGCACACGGGTCGACTACGCTTCAGTCGCCCATCCGCAGTCGAATGGACAAGCAGAGCGAGCCAATGGCCTGATTCTCAAGGGATTGAAACCCCGACTGATGCGTGATCTCAAGCATGCAGCTGGAGCTTGGGTCGACGAACTTCCCTCAGTGCTTTGGGGACTGCGGACCACACCTAATCGGTCGACCGGAAGAACTCCATTCTTCTTGGTCTACGGAGCTAAAGCAGTCTTGCCGAATGATCTTCTCCACAATGCTCCTCGAGTTGAAATCTACAACGAAGCAGAAGCTGAACAAGCGCGGTAGGACGCAGTCGACCTTTTAGAGGAAGAAAGGGAGATGGCTCTGATCCGGTCGACCATCTACCAACAAGATTTGCGTCGTTTCCATGCCAGAAATGTGAGAGGTCGAGCCTTCCAGGAAGGAGATTTGGTTCTCCGAGTGGATCAGCACAAACCACACAAGCTTGCTCCTTCTTGGGAAGGTCCCTTCATCATCACCAAGGTTCTCCACAACGGGGCGTACCGTCTTTACAATGTCGAGCATAATATCGACGAGCCCCGAGCTTGGAACGCGGAACTACTCCGCCCATTTTACACTTAAGTTTTATCACTCGGATGAGTTGCAATAAAGTACTTCTGTAGTTCATGGACCTCAAAATAATAGTGTCATAGTTCCTCCATAATTTTTGTCACTTTTCATTTTGTCTAATAAAATTTCCCCTCAGTGGGTGACTTAGCCGCGAATCCGTTCCGCCTAAGTTTGTAAAAAATCCTACCGAGTGGTGAGCCAGACTCCCACTCGGAGGCTTAGCTGCGAATCCGTTTCGCCTAAGTTATAAAAATCCTGCCGAGTGGTAAGCCAGACTTCCACTCGGAGGCTTAGCTGCAGTCCAAGTACTCGCCTAAGTAATCAAAAATCCTACCGAGTGAAGAGCAAACCTCTCACTCGGGGGCTTAGCTGCAGTCCAAGTACTCGCCTAAGTAATCAAAAATCCTACCGAGTGAAGAGCAAACCTCTCACTCGGAGGCTTAGCTGCAGTCCAAGTACTCGCCTAAGTTATAAAAATCCTGCCGTGGTAAGCCAGACTTCCACTCGGAGGCTTAGCTGCAGTCCAAGTACTCGCCTAAGTTATAAAAATCCTACCGAGTGGTAAGCCAGACTACCACTCGGAGGCTTAGCTGCAGTCCAAGTACTCGCCTAAGTTATAAAAATCCTACCGAGTGGTAAGCCAGACTTCCACTCGGAGGCTTAGCTGCAGTCCAAGTACTCGCCTAAGTGATAAAAATCCTGCCGAGTGGTAAGCCGGACTTCCACTCGGGGGCTTAGCTGCAGCCCAGCGCTCACCTAAGTGGACTAAGGAATAAGTCGATTGCAGTAAGCGCCCTGCTTTGAACCTGCAAAAGACATTTCGAGCCAAAAGCAATCATATTCAAACGACAAATTCAAGTTCGGGTCGATATCTAAAGGAACCGAAAGTGCTCGGGTGCTAAGCCCGTTAGGGTTTATCGGTTACAACTCCACTCGGCATACCGAGGCAAATTTAAAGCGTCGAGCTTAGAAGAAGTTTTTTACCCCTCCTGTGGAGGGCTGGAAGGTGCAACGAACTCATCAAGATCAATTCCATCTGCGATCCGAGTGGCAGCCGCAAGGAAAGTTTCCATAAAGGACCTGAAGTCGTGTTTCTTGGTGTTGGCCACCCGGAGGGCCGCCAGCTTCTCTTCTCGCGCATCTTTGCAGTGGACTCGGGCCAGACACAGAGCAACATCTGCACCGCACCGAGCCGAGGACTTCTTCCACTCCTGCACTCGACCAGGGATCGTGTTCAAGCGAGCCATCAGCGACTCAAGGTCATTTTGAAGTGTCTCCCTGGGCCAGAGCATCGAGTCGATGCGAGATGTGGCGACCTTCAGCCTTGCAAGATAGTCCACGGCAGCTGCAACACGGGACTCCAGTCGGAAAACATTCATGGCAACTTCGTCGTTCACCGGGGAATTGACGGGGTCGAGGTTTGGTTCCAGCCGGCTAGTTTCTTCTTCAAAGTTTTGACAAAATTCTGCAAGGACGATCACCGAGTCAAGGCGATGGTCGAATGAAAAAATCACGATTGGAAATGATTGCCGAGCATAGAGGTTTACCTTCAAGCATAAGAAACAGCTTCTTGGCAAGACCACTCAGGAAGGCCTCCAGATCATTTTTCTTCCCAGTCAACTTACTGACTTGGTCGGTTAGGGCAGTTTTATCAGTTTTCAGTCGACTGACTTCCTTGTTGGCAATCCCAAGAGCAGCTTTCAGATTGGTATTGTCTTGTTCAAGCTTGGTGACTAAAGCTAGCTTCTCGTCAGCGAGCTTGATCTTCTCAGCTAGTTCAAGGTCTTTTTTCTGTTGGGCCTCCCTTACCTTACCTGCAAGTTACAGCAAGATCAGATTTAGAAACAAACGAAGGGAAAAATCAGTCATCAAGGTCTCACCAAACATACCTTCGGTCTCCTCCTTTGCCTTCGTCAGTTTCTCCTGAACCAGCTTCAAATTCAGCTCGAGCTGAACGTGCTTGTTTTCCAGCTCAGAGTAGCGAGCCACAAGATCACAGGAGTTCTGCGAAGAACCAATCGACTAAATGTCAAATATAATTCACTTCCGAGTGAAAAAGGAAAAATCACACGTTTCTAAGACTACAGCCGAATACAAGCATTCGACTGTAGTCTTGGGGACTACACCCAGTGGGTGCACTCAGCGTGCCCCCACTAATCCTATCGAAGATAGAGTCGACCAGTCGACCTAAAAAAAAGAGAGATGTATTCTTTAAGACTGTAATCGACTGCAAGCAGTCGACCACAGTCTCGGGGACTACACCCAGTGGGTGCACTCAGCGTGCCCCCACCGGTTTGCGAAATCCATTCGACATAGTCGAATGACGCAAAGACTGAAATTATAAAACCTAAAGCGGACTGCCAGCAGTCGACCTTAGCCTTGGAGACTACACCCAGTGGGTGCACTCAGCGTGCCCCCACTAATCCTATTGAAGACAGAGTCGACCAGTCGACCAGTTTGCGAAATCCAGTCGACATAGTCGAATGACGCAAAGACTAAAATTATAAAGCCTAAGGCCGATTGCCAGCAGTCGACCTTAGCCTTGGGGACTACACCCAGCGGGTGCACTCAGCGTGCCCCCGCTAACACGGAGTCTAAGTCGACACACCCACTGGGTGACTACTATAAATTCTGGAAAGAAAAGTTTTTGATAGCATATCTTAATAGAACAGGCGGTGGTCGACTGACCTGAACATTGCTTTGAAGGGCGGAACTAGCGTCGTAAGCTGCCTGGCTCGCATCCCGGATGGTCCTTAACTGCTCCATCATGATCCTTGCCTGGCATATCGCCTCCTTCGCGGCGCCAGCTTGGTCCTCTGGGACATGGTGCGTCGTGAAGAGGGAGGGCTGCTGAGCACTCGTCAGTGGATCTGCGAAGGACACAGTGTGTCGAGTGGTGTTCTCCTCCTCCGCAACCAGAGTCTCAGGCACCGTCACATCCTGGGGCACCCTGTTGGCAGACGCTTTCCTACTCCTTCTGTGCTTCAGCGGTTCCTCATCTTCATCATCAGGGAGAGTGATAACAACATTCGGTGGAGCTACAGAAAAGAATCAGGATTAGATATCATGAGTCAGTCGACTAAAAACGGCGTTAAGAGTATAGTACCTGGTTTTGAGGTTGCTGCGTCCTCCATCTCATGGTCATCAGCCCGGGCTGAGGTCTCAGAAGTAGCAGCACTGCAACTCCAAAGAATCAGTCGACTAACTCCAGCGCCAACCAGAGACAAAGTTCACACAAAATAGGAAGTCTTAAGCAGCATGATTACCCTGATATGGTGGGGATGGACACCTTCATCTTCGGCAGGAGCTTGGTCGGCTTTGACGAAGCCGCCCTGGGCTGCTTCGATGCCTTTTCAGTCGGCGCCGGAGAGGTGGTCCGAGGGCGCTTGGTCGACTGAGCAACGGTCGCAACCCCCTTGCCACGTTCAGTCGCAGGGTCGTGGACAAGCTTCGACCGCCTTTCCGAGCGCGGTGGTACGACCTCCTCCTCCTCTTCTTCCTCGTCTTCAGCATCATCTTCATCACCGTCATCGTCGTCATCGTCGTCATCATCCTCAGCAACGTCCGAGTCCCACTCCTCCTCCTGGCTCTCGCCCCCACTTGCCTCACCCTCCTCAGTCGGAGCCTGTGCTCCATTGGGCATCGAGTACAGCTCGGTGAGGGCCTGATAGACATCAAGACAAAGATCAATCGACCGATTGGCAGAATAAATAGAAATGAATATGACAAGAAAACAGTGGAGAGCAGAGCAGGCATACCTTGTTTGGATCACTGTGGTGGTCGAGTGGAGGAATCCTTCTGGCTCCGCGTGGGTTATCCTTGTTTCCGGTAACGGCAGCCATCCACCTTTCCAGAGTGACATCGTCGACTGCTTCTGGATGGACCCGAGTCTCGTCCTCAGTCCCACAGTACAACCACATGCAGTGGCTCCGGAACTGAAGGGGCTGGATACGACGCCTAAGGAAAACCTCCAGGAGATCCATGCCCGTCACTCCCTCCCGAACCAACTGTACTACGCGCTCCATCAACATCTTCATGTCAGCTTTCTCCTCCGGAATCAACTTCAGAGAGGAGGGCTTGTTCACTCGGTCCATGGTCAACTGAGGGAGTCCACTCGACTGCCCCGGCGTCGACTGATCCTGGCAGTAGAACCAGGTCGACTGCCAGCCTCTGACTGACTCGGGAAAAGTCATGGCTGGGAAGGTGCTCTTATTCCTCACCTGGATCCCCAGGCCCCCACACATTTGGACAACTCGGGTCCTTTCGTCGCCTGTGCTCGCTTTCTTCACGGTCTGAGAGCGACACGTGAATATATGCTTGAACAAGCCCCAGTGCGGTCGACAGCCCAGAAAACCCTCACACATGGACACGAACGCGACAAGATAGGCGATAGAATTTGGGGTAAAGTGATGGAGTTGCGCTCCAAAGAAGTTCAAGAAACCACGAAAGAAAATACTCGGCGGCAAAGAAAATCCACGGTCGACATGGGTAGCCAGGAGCACACAGTCACCCTCTTCTGGCTGGGGCTGCCACTCCTTCCCCGGAAGCCTCGTAGCTCCATGAGGGATCAGGCCCTCGTTGGCCATGTCGAGGAGATCTTTCTCCGTGATGGTCGACTGGATCCAATCTCCTTGGACCCAGCCCTTCGGCAGGCGGGATCTAGACGAAGACCCGCCGCGGCTGGTGGATCTCCCCTTCGCCTTCTCCGTCGCCGACGCCTTCTTCGCGTGTTCCAGCGCCGCCGTCTTCTCCTTGGCCATGGTTGCCGGTGAGACGCGCGAGGAGAAGTTGTGCGGAGGCGAGAGCGAGCGCGCTGGACGGAGACGAAGGGAGCAGAGAAAGAGAATGCTGAGGCACTGTACAAAAAACCCTCGCCGGGCGTATTTATAAGGTCCCTTCCGAGTGGATGACAGGTGGGCCCGGTCGATCTAATCATATCCAGAAACAGTTATGCAGGCGGGATACGTGGCGAAGAAAGCGGCGCGGGGATCGAGGCGTCTATGTCCCGTCCCATCCGAACGCCGCGGCCTGCTCCGCTTCGCGCGCTTCCCCAAAATTTCGCATCCCGCGGAATCCGCGAACGGCAGATCGGTCTGTCAGACGCGGGATTTCCTGCGATCCGTCGCTCGGAAATCGTCGAAGCCCGAAAGATCACTCGACGAAAGAAGAGAATGGATTGAGTCGACTGAAGACAAGTTGCTCACTACCAACGAAGAGATTCTTTGGTCCAGAACAACGCACGACCAGTGTGCAAAAGTTAATCGGAAACAACATCAACTCCTTCCTCACTCGAAGCCTCAATCCATTCGGGGGCTAATGATGGGGTCATGTACCTAGGGTAGGGCCACAGACCTGATCTAAGTACCCTGCCCAAGGACACCCTTAGAAGAGGTCACCTTCCAGTTGACCAACGAGAGACACACTCGACTACCTTGAAGGACTCGACCGCGAAGACTCACTCGACCACCAGAAGGTCAAGAGGCACTCTGCGCTGCAACGGCCTGTAATTAAGTAGACTTTATGATAGTAAAGACACTTTATGTGGGGCGTTACCAGTAACGCCCCAGACTTAACTCACCTTAAACCCTCTCCTACGTGGGCTGGCTGGGGTCCTGGCGCACTCTATATAAGCCACCCCCCTCCACAGGCAGAAGGGTTCGGCACCCTGTAACTCATATACATATAATCCACTCGACCGCCTCCGGGCTCCGAGACGTAGGGCTTTTACTTCCTCCGAGAAGGGCCTGAACTCGTACATCTCTTGTGTTTACAACCTCTCCATAGCTAGGACCTTGCCTCTCCATACCTACCCCCCCACTCTACTGTCAGGCTTAGAACCACGACACCTGCTCGCGGACGTAGTCCTCCCTCGCCCACTTGAGTGCGACCTCGTCGTGGGGGGCCACCATGTCCGCGTGCTCCGGCTTCATGGGGAGCAGCCCCGGCTCGGGCTTCGGCCAGACCAGGCGGAGGGAGCGCGGGGAGGGGCCGGCACCCTCGTTGATGACAAGGGCACCGCTGCCGTTGCGGCGTCGAAGCGACGTCTCTTCCGGCTCCGGCTTGACGGGGCGGAGTGCTGGCGAGCCGAAGGAGAGAGAGCCGGAGCCCGACGAGGAGGATGCCCCCGGCTCCATTCGCCGCGGCGTCCAGGAGCCTCCACGGCGGCGAGAGAAGGACAGCCGCGGCGGGTACTCGAGGCGCGGCATGTTGTCGACCTCGATGTGGTCGAGGACGGCCTCGAGGGTACGGCCGGGTACGCCCCACCACTCGTGCCGCCCCGTCGGTGTTGTGGCGTCCGCGAGGGATGATGCCGTTGGCGGAGGCGATCTGGTCTTCGCGGCGGCGCTCGAAGTACATCATCCGCATTGTGTGGCTGTCGGCGGCGTACCTCGGCTCGTTCCGCTGCGCCTCCGTCAGCGATGAACGGATGCGGGCGATCTCGGGCCTCTGTGCAGCCCCTTCGGGCATCGGTGGCACCGGGACGCCGGCGGCGCTCAACTTCCACGACCCCGGCACATGCATGTCCGGGGCGCCGGATATTCGGCCTCGTAGAGGAGGCGCGCCTCCGGCTCTTGGAGATGGCGGCGGCCGAAGCTGTTCGCTGCCGCGCCGTCGCCTGGGTACCTCTCAGCCATTGCTCGTCGGCAGGAAGGGGGGAGTGTGTTGCTTTGTGTGGCGATGCGATGCGATGTGTGACAGCTGCCCGGCAGGGAGATCAGCTTTTATAGCCGCAGGGGGCGGCGAGAGCCTACATGCCGGGCAACCCGTGGCGGGAGCGGGTGGGACACCCGTCGGTGGCGCCTTGACTGCGCCGCCCGTGAGGCATCAATGGAGGCTGAATTGCTGCAGTGCGGCAGCCTTGGCATTGATTCCCGTGGGAACCGAGGCGATGAGGACGACGAAGCGGGGTCTCGCTGACTCGAAGGCCCATCCCCGTTCGCGCCAAAAACGCGTCCCCCGGCGCCCCCCAGCGCGCCGGGTTCGGCCTCGGTCCGTCGGCGCCAGTTTCGGCCCAAACCGGCAAAACAAGGGGCTCCTGGGGGCGTGACTGGGCCGATTTTTGGCCGCCGGCGCCAAAAAAAGTCTGGGGGGCCTGTTGGGGGGCGCGTCTGGAGATGCTCTAACCGACACCATATACTGATACGTCTCCAACGTATCTATAATTTTTGATTGTTCCATGTATTATATTATCTGTTTTGGATGTTTAATAGGCATTTATACGCTATTTTATATTATTTTTTGGACTAACCTATTAACCGATAGCCTAGTGTCAGTTTCTGTTTTTTTGCCTATTTTAGAGTTTCACAAAAACCAAACGGAGTCCAAACGAAATGAAACTTTCGCGATGATCTTTCTTGGACCAGAAGGAAACCAAAAGACTTGGAGATGAAGTCGGAGACGCAACGAGGCGGCCACGAGGCAGGAGGGCGCGCCCCAGGGGGTAGGGCACGCCCCTACCTCATGGGCCCCTCGTGGGTCTCCTAACCTAGCTCCTTCGCCTACATATACTCTTATACCCTAAAAACATCCAGGAGAGCCACGAAACCACTTTTTCACCGCCGCAACCTTCTGTACTCGTGAGATCCCATCCAGGGAGCCTTTCCGGCATCCTGTCGGAGGGGGATTCGATCATGGAGGGCTTCTACATCAACACCATTACCCTTCAGATGAAGCATGAATAGTTTACCATAGACCTACGGGTCCATAGCTAGTAGCTAGATGACTTCTTCTCTCTCTTTGATTCTCAGTACCATGTTCTCCTCGATGTTCTTGGAGATATATTCGATGTAATATTCTTTTGCGGTGTGTTTGCCGAGATTCGATGAATTGTGGATTTATGATCATATTATCTATGAATATTATTTGATTCTTCTCTGAATTCTTATATGCATGATTTGATATCTTTGCAAGTCTCTTGGAATTATCGGTTTAGATTGGCCTACTAGACTGATCTTTCTTGCAATGGGAGAAGTGCTTAGCTTTGGGTTCAATCTTGCGGTTTTCTTTTCCAGTGATAGTAGGGGCAGCAAGGCATGTATTGTATTGTTGCCATCGAGGATAAAAAGATGGGGTTTTCATCATATTGCTTGAGTTAATTCCTCTACATCATGTCATCTTACTTAATGCATTACTCTGTTCTTTATGAGCTTAATACTCTAGACGCTGGCAGGAGTCGGTCGATGTGTGGAGTAATAATAGTAGATGCAGAATCGTTTCAGTCTACTTGACACAGACGTGATGCTTTTGTTCATGATCATTGCCTTAGATATCATCATAACTTTGCGCTTTTCTATCAATTACCCGACAGTAATTTGTTCACCCACCGTAATATTTGCTATCTTGAGAGAAGCCACTAGTGAAACCTATGGCCCCTGGTATCTTTTCCATTATATTGAACTTATTAATTTCCCGTCAACTTGCCAATTTATGTCGTCGTTCCTTTAAATTTCAATCTTTACTTTCCCATCTTAATCCAAAAATACCAAAAATATTTACTTTACCGTTTATCTATCTCTATCAGATCTCACTTTTGCAAGTACCGTGAAGGGATTGGCAACCCCTTTATCGCGCTGGGTGCAAGTTGTTGATTGTTTGTGCAGGTATTCGGTGACTTGTGTGTTGTCTCCTACTCGATTGATACCTTGGTTCTCAAACTGAGGGGAATACTTACTCTACTTTGCTGCATCACCCTTTCCTTTTCAAGGAAAAAACCAATGGAAGCTCAAGAGGTAGCATATACGCCGTCCCGAGATGTTGGATGTGTGCGTGCCTGTTGGTTCTTAGGATCATATGGATGAAGAATTTCTGGCTGTCATTGATAAGGTCAAGCTGACTCTAGCGGAGGAGTGGCGACAACGGTGCTCGGCGGCCTGTTTTGACGGCAGTAGACTAGTAGTGGTTGTTTTGGTGGTTTTGGAATCTCGAGTAATTTTTATTATGTTTAAGATGCTTTGTACTTTTGGGGAACTTTAATAATAGATCAGAACCAGTTTCAAAAAAACCCTTCTTCTTGGGGTGTTAATTCGGCTGTACCATAGCCTTGATGACTTAGCGCTCATAGGCAACAAAGTTAGAGCATTTCCACTCGCCCCCTCCCCCAACAGCCCCTCGAGGCCATTTTTTCGCCGACGCTTAAAAACGGCCCAGTCGCGCATCCACAAGCCCACTTTTCGCCTGTTAGGCCTGAATTTGGCGCCGGCGGACCCAGGCCGAACCCGACGCGCTGGGGGCGCCAGGGGAAACATTTTTTGGTGCGAATGCAAGGTGGGCCTGCCGAGTTAGCGCCCGGTTGCGTTCGTCGCCCTCATCAACTCATTTTCCCGTGGGGAATCAATGCCTAGGCTGCCGCCGGTCAGCCTTCCATCGATTCCTCACGGGCGGCGAGGTGCGGCCCACCCCCTTCCACCACGTGTACACACGTCTACAACCCGCTCGCCGCGACCGGCCGCTATAAAAGCCCCCCTCCCTCGCCGGTGGACGCATCCTCCTTTGCCCGCAGTCTCTCTCTCGCCGCCGATGCCCCCCATTTCGTCTCTATCTCTCTCCCCGTCTACAGTCACCGCGTCTACAAACGCCGATGGGAGAGCGATTCCCCAGCGATGGAGCGACGGTCAATGACTTCGGCCGCCGCCACCTGCATGAGTGGGAGGCCTACCACCTCCACAAGGCGAACTACCTGGCGCAGCCTGACATGCGCGCGCCTGGGCGGTGGAGGCTTAATGCGGGAGGCGTCCCCGTCCCCTGCAGCCGGAGGACGGCGACCGCTTCCACAGCGAGATCGCACGCGTTTGGGCCTCCCTGTCGGAGGAGGTGCGGGGCCTTCCGGAGTACGTCGCCAACAACCACGCGTCCTGGGCGGCGTACTTCCAACTCTGCCACGAGGAAAGCTCGCCTCCACCAACAACACGCTGGTGAGGGGGTGCCACAACGCCGCCGGCCGCCGCTCGTGGTGGGGCATCCCCGGGCGCACGCTCCACGCCGTCCTCCAGTACCTCCAGGGCGGCAATGAGCCGCCGCTTGAGTACCCGGTGGCCCCGGCCCCGGTCTCCTGCCGGAGCGGCAGCCCCTGGCTGCCGGGGCGCATGGCGAGCGGGTCCTCTTCCTCCTCCTGCTCCTCCGGGTCGTCGTCGCTCGCCAACGTCAAGGCCGAGCCCGTGGAGACGCCGCTCGGGCGGCGCACCCGCGGCGGCGCCCTCGTCATCAACGAGGGCGACCGTGGCCCCTTTGCTCCCTCCTCCCACCTCGTCAAGCCGAAGACGGATCCGGGGCTCGTCGCCGTGAAGAAGGAGCACGAGGACATGGCCACCGCCGACGAGGTCGTCCTCAAGTGGGCGCGGGAGGACTACGTCCGGCTGGAGATGGAGCACCAGTGCCTCGCCCTCGAGAAGATCGCCACTCGGCACCGTGGCCGCGACGAGGGTGGCGTCATCGTCCTTGAGGACAGCAACGACGAGGCACCGCTGCCAGCCAAACCCGTCCGCCAAGGCAACCTATGGCAGGGGTGTAGCAGGGACGGCGACGGCGTGAAGAAGGAGGAGGAGGAGGACGACGGCGACGACTACAGCGCCTTCAACAAGCTATTAGGTGTGTAGGCGGCGTGGCATAGTAGTCGTTGTTTTTTTATTTTGTTTTTAAATTATGTTTTCAAAAAACAATGGAACACCTAAATTTCGCCCAATTCTATGTCGTGTTTGGTCGAATTTTGGCCAGGTATGGTTTTAAAAACCCCGCGTCCGGGGCGACATTGGGGCGGCAGCTGAAAAACCTACCGCCCCTCACCGAATTTATCGCAGGTTCACTCCCAGGCGGCGCTATTTCAAGCCCCTTGGGGGCCGAACGGCTAGAGATGCTCTTAGCCCTGCTCCTAAAGTAGAACGTGAACAACATCAGCTCGTTCCAAAGGTAGAAGATGAACTACTCTAGATGTATTTCATTTCTATTTTTAAGGTGTGCTTTGCAATGTTGGACTTTGATTAATTAGTTTGGTGGGTTTTAAAAAGAAAAACACAGTAAACTCATTTTTCAACGAGAAAATGAACACACTAGACTCCATTGTGTGTCAGTGTCACTGTATACTGTATAGTCTTTCAATCGTCACGATTCAACTACGACAACAAGGTGTGAATCAAACAGTGCGACCTTTGGATCTTTCCTTCTGACCTTGGAATCATCGGGTCCTTTCCCTTTGAAAGGAAAAAAAAACACAATGGTGCATGAAGATCAATTTGTCTATAGAACTCCTTCCATATTTCTCTCTTACTGTCCTTTTTCCTTTTTCTTCAGAAGGTTGTTTTTGTAATGGACGTGTTTGTACTCTTTTCCTATACCCCTATACATTTACATGCAGTCCTCATGAATGGTTCAGAAAAGAAAAAGGAATGACCAAAAGATGGAAGATTGTGAAAAACTTGAATCATTTGGTTGGAGTAATAAGTTCTCATTTTTTATTTTTATCATGATGCCAGCCTCAAATATATTAAACACGATTCGTAAGATATTTTAATAAAGTTAGACAGAAATGCGGTGAAAGCGAAAATAGCTTTTAAGCTAGCAGAATGGCACGCAAGCCTGGAGATTGTAGTAGCTCTCGCTGCATGCACGTGCAGGTTAGTTGAGCCAAAAAAAAAGAGACGGTATGTACCACCTAGAAGAAAGATCAGGGAACTGCAGGGATGTGCGGCCCAGGACCATCCACGCGCCGGACGCGGCTCGTCTGACGTACGGCCCACACACTGACGTGTGGGCCCGGACCCACCCGTCAGCGGCCCAACGGTAGGGGGCCGTACGTCAGGGGATCCGGCTCCCCACCCGCCCTGGGCTGACGAGGATTAGAAACGAAATGGCGCGTGTGGGCACAACCAGAGATCTTGGCGTCAATCCTAGTGCCAACAAGTTTTTATGTGCTTGCCAACATTTTTCTGGGCATGATTGGTAATTGGTTGTGATCCAAACACACCCCACACTCCATTGAGTGTCACTGTTGTTCGCAGGCAGCGGAGCGATTCAGCTCCGACAGCGAGGCGCGATCGAATCGAGCAGTAGGACCTTGGGATCTTTCGTTTTGACTTGCCCGTCCTTCCCCTCTCCTCCCGGTGGGCCGTCAGCGGTGACGTCCTCCTCCCCCTCGTGCCTCACCAAACCCCACACCACAGCGGACACCAAATCTGGTCAGATTATCATTCGTACTTAATTAAAAATCATGGGGAAAGGGAGCTTTTGTTAGCCGCCTGGGATTAGGCAGCGTTGCTTAAAAAAAAATCACTGGAATGCTCGGCCAAGTGCTGCTTGGATTCCGCAGTTTGTTCGCTCGCTCGCAGCAAAAAAGATTCCACACAAGTACTAGTACTCCTACCTTTTTTTTTTTGAAGGAACAAGTTGTACTCGTACTAGTACAGTTTTTTTGCCTGAATATAAGGTTACGTGGAAAAGGGACTCCATCTCGATTCCTTGCATTTTATGTGGTGACATTTGCGGTGACGTTGGGAACGCAAATCTGACCTGAATTCGAGAGACGCGGCCGTTGCTAGAGCAGCGTATTACCAGAGCTACTACTTTCTGCCATGTTCGTTCATTCGTTCGTTCACTGGTGGCTCGGTCCGTAGGGATCACGTGTCACGCTGGCCTACCCTACACAGCTCCGGAATATATGCGTGGGAAATCACAAAAAGGACAAAGCGGGACCGTGCAACATGTAGGAGCAGTATTCTAGAGTACCACCTAAAAAAAACGGAAGAGAAAAAAATAGGAAGAAAATCGGAACAAGTACTCCTAACTGCTCCTCCCTCCGAGAAGGAAAGGAAAAAACAGTGAGTGCAGCTTCCCATCTCACTTTTAACCCCCACCATGGCAATCGCCCGAATCCAAACCCATAAATAATCCCTCCCTCTCCCCATCCTCCCTCCCTCCCACCTCCCGCCCGCGACCTGCTGCAGACCGCGCGAGATGCTGGCGCTGCTTCGGGTGCGTCGTCGCCGCCTCTCCGCCTGATCCCGCCCCCGCCCCCGCGAGGTGAGCTCCGCCGCCGCCGTCCCGCTCTCCCGCTCCGCCGTGACCGATCTCGGCGCGATGAGTTTCTCGGTTGGATTTTTCTGAGGTTTTTCCGGGGGCGTGGGCTCTCCTGATTTGGATTGGGTGCCTTGTCGCGTAGCCCCTCGGGCCTTTTGGGTGGCTCTCCTTCGTCTCCTCTCCCCGGGCAGGGGGAGAAGAAGAGGATAACTCGGCGCCGTTTGCCGCAGAAAGGTTCCCTTTCTAAGCCTTTGGTTATTACTCTGCTGCGTAATAAAGCTGCAAAGGTTCGCGGGAATTCCTGAGAGTTTTGGACCGGCTGGGCATGTATTCTCTCGGGATGATGAACCTTTTTTCTTCATCTATTCCTATTTAACTCGCAGTAGGCATGTTCCAACCATCTCTGTAACACTCGTATCTGCTTGACTGCTTACCGATGGATTCAAAAGGTGAAAGCATATTGTGAGAAGTTCCGGCGATTTGTTTTCTCCTCTGCGTTTTTTAGCCTTTTTGGTGCTTAAAATCCTGTTTGTGGATCGTGGAGTCCATCGTGCGCGACATGCCTTGTGCTTCATGCTCTGGTCAACGGGGTAGAGGTTTAGCGAGGATTATGCTTAATCTGTGTGCAACGAATCTGTATGTGGTAGATTGGTTAGCTACGATAGCTCTTCCATGCTACAGTACTCGCTGACCATTTAGCGAGTGAAGATATTTGTGTGTATACAGATGCTGCAACCTGCGAGTGCATTTATTGGTTAGCTACCGAAGACTCTGCGACCCGTTAACTGTTTAGTTGGTGCAGAACTCTGTGGGCACATTGATGCTGCAAAACATTACAGTGATTGATTGGTTGGCACCGAAATCTTTGTTGGTCGTTGCCCATTTTATTGGTAGTACATACCTTTGTAGGATACTGCAGGTCATTGGCTGAATTCTCTCTGGTTTCCTTGGTTTTGTTTCTTGAATTCAGGGGAAGATCGGAACTGAGCGAGGACTGGGGGGATTGCTAAGAGGGAGGCATCGAGATGGGGTTCGAACCACTGGAGTGGTACTGTCAGCCCGTGAAGGATGGGGCGTGGTCTCGCGCTATGGAGAGTGCATTTGGCGCATACACACCCTGTGGCATTGACACCTTGGTGGTGTGCGTCTCGTACCTCGCACTTTTTGGCGTCTGCTTCTATCGGATATGGAGGACGACCAAAGACTACAAGGTGCAGCGGTACAAGATACGCAAGCCGTACTACAACTATCTGCTTGGGCTGCTTGTGGTGTACTGCATAGCGGAGCCACTGTACAAGATCGCCACCGGTACCTCCATCATGAACTTGGATGGCCAGTCTGGCCTTGCTCCATTTGAGGTGAGAATGCCTCATATCGTCGTTGTCAAATCTTGGCTTGATTTGTATGCTGGTATGCTATTCCTGCTTGACGAGTATATTTCCCGAGAACTGTGTAGCAATAGATTCTAGGGCTACCTGTAGTTATGCAGTGAATAAATATCGTGTTTGGTATGCATCTCACTCACAAGTGACTATGACTGATTTTATTTTCGCTGCAGCAAACTGGCATTGGGTATAGTTACGTGCCACCTACAGTATGCAGATAAAATCTGAAGGAGTATATAACCAATTACCTAGACTTTAGCTTTGACAATAGTTTGTCAGTGGCGTTATATGCACTTCTTTCAGACCTTTACTTCTACCAAGTACTTGTTCCCTTTAGCCTTTTCAGTCACTTGAAGATCTACCTGTCTACAGGTTACTTCCTTGGTCATCGAGATTGGTGCCTGGTGCTGTATGCTTACAATGATTTTGCTGGAGACAAAAATTTACATCACTGAATTTAGATGGTACATCCGGTTTGTGGTAATATACGTATTGGTTGGGAAAGCTGCTATGTTCAATGTTGTGCTTCCAGTGAGGCAGTACTATAGTTCAAGGTATAGTACATAATGAAACTTATTGGATGGTAGAGCTACCCTGTTTAGAGCTCTGTATATGTAGGCTAACTTCTATATTTTGCTTGTTATGCAGTTCAATATTCTACCTATACTGCAGCGAGATAATATGCCAGGTTTGCCCCTTTGTTGTCTACTATCTCCATTCCTTCATGAAAGGCGTATTTTAACTGCCCAAATTCAAGCTTTGACCAGCAGTTAATCCATGAATACATGCATTATGGTACACAATTTGATACTACTACTGTTTATTTTTTTCTTGGGAAGCACTTTCTTATGATTGTGTTTTTGTAACCATTAACAAAATATTTTACAATAAATTAACGGTAACAAATCATACAATATTTTACAGAAAAATCCTGGTATATTCATACTAAGTAAAAAATATGCCCTACATTTCGAATAATAATAATAATCGAATTCCCGAGACCTCTGCTGTATACTGAACACATTTTTCTGCAGTGTGTTTTTGGAATTCTCATGGTGGTGTATCTGCCTAGCTTGGATCCCTACCCGGGTTATACTCCAATCAGGAGCGAGTTGCTTGATGATAATACTGATTATGAACCTCTTCCAGGAGGAGAGCAGATTTGCCCTGAAAGGCATGCCAATATCTTTTCGAGTGAGTAGATATAAATCATTGCACAGTATCAGATACTCACATAATACCCTTCTCTACTCTCATGACCTCTAGAAGTTTATTGATGTAAATCTACTTGCCTTGTTGCTTTTTCATAGGGATATTCTTTTCATGGATGACCCCTCTAATGCAACAAGGATACAAAAGGCCCATCACTGATAATGATATTTGGAAACTAGATGATTGGGATGAGACTGAAACATTGTATAACCGGTATGTTCTACCACAGTTTTGAGTTCTGACTGAAATGAGGATATTTGTACACGCTAATTAAACATTGGGATCTTGTCTCAGATTTCAGGAACGCTGGAACAAAGAACTTCAAAAACCCAAACCTTGGCTGCTACGAGCTCTCCATAGTAGCCTCGGTGGAAGGTAAATTTGTACATATGGAACCTATATTTCTCAAAATCTCCAGGGTGCGGCTACTTGCTATTTGGTTTGTGCTAACATTCGGTATTTTTCTTAACTTTCAAGGTTCTGGCTGGGAGGATTTTTTAAGGTGTGTGTATAAATATCTAGGCTGTTAATTTAGAAGATCTGTCCTTCAGTTCAGTCTTTATGTTAGTCCGATTTGGTCACAATTAATTTGGGTAAATCATTTCCACTCCCAAATTTGTAGATTGGCAATGATGCTTCTCAATTTGTTGGCCCAACCGTATTGAGCCTCTTGTTAGAGGTATGCTTGTCCTTCCATGAAATTTCAGAGTCACAATGGCAAAATGCTCTGTTTTATTAGTTATTTATTTCCATCATACTCAAACTACAACAGTGATTTTGAACACGCTGAGAAACCTTGCATATTGTTAGTTCTGGGTACCACTAAAAGTTTGGTGTTTTTTTGGCAGTCTATGCAAAAAGGTGATCCTTCTTGGAATGGGTACATCTACGCTTTCTCAATCTTTGCTGGAGTGGTATGGACTATTTTCATCTCTTGCATGCTGTACATTATATTTCTTTGCTAATGACGCGTACTTGAACTCGTAAGCAATGCTGCTTGGGATTTAAAAAACCCTTTATCCTTGTTAACTTTCTGTACCATTCTCCAGTCACTGGGAGTTCTTGCTGAAGCACAGTACTTTCAGAATGTCATGCGGACCGGTTTCAGATTGAGGTCTACATTGGTAAGTGTTACATATCAAAGCCTAAAAAGTGCATCACATGCTTTTTAGCTTTCTGTTAAGAGAGTCAATATGCAACCACAGAATCCCTGGTCCCGCTTTGTTTCGTTGTCACTCTCATTTCTACTTATGATTGATATGGGGCTTGCGCCTCCTGATTCGTGCAACACGCGCATGTCTTACCTTGTGATTTACTAGTTTACTTTTCCTCATATAAACTAGATAACCTGTCCCAGCTGCCCTAAAAAACACATGGTTAGTTGTCATGCACTAATAAAATTTAGTACTTACAGCAAAGGATTATAATATATATAGTGTACAACAATAAAGACCCTGTTCCAAACTTCTAAATTCTACCTTAAATTTTTGTTACATACTTATAGGTATAGACAAATGTTACTTCTGTCGGAGAAGCTGGCAAGAGCACTGCCTTTCAGTCACAAGAAATTATAATTTATATTACAGACTCATAGAACAAGTCCAAAGAACACACTAGACATATGGACTACCCCCAATGTTTCAGGAATCACTTCATCATTTTTAGACAAGTTGTGGTTTTTTGTTGGCCCACAGATTGCTGCTGTTTTCCGCAAGTCCTTGCGATTGACCAATGATAGTCGCAAGAAGTTTGCTTCTGGGAGGATTACAAATTTGATTTCAACTGATGCGGAGTCCCTTCAGGTACGTCGTTAAGACTCAGTTATTTTTTCTCTGTTAGAGAGGAGGGAGAAATGTACTGCGTACATTACATACCGTACATGCGGGTATTTGTCTCACTTTGCACACTTATACTTTTATCCTTAAATTTTCAGCAAGTATGCCAGCAACTTCACAGTCTATGGTCTGCTCCTTTTCGCATTGTTATTGCCATGGTCCTGCTATATGCGCAACTAGGTCCTGCAGCACTTCTCGGTGCCCTCATGTTGGCTCTTTTGATCCCTATTCAGGTATATCTCTCTTTAAGCACTTGCAATTATGAAAACTCTTGTGTTGCATCTTGAAGTGTGTCTATGCCCTCTGTTCTAGTCCCAAACATTACTAATATGTGATTGATGATGGCATTGCCTGCTACATGTGTTAGAAAGATGTTTTTCATATATGGATTCTTGTGCATAGCCTGGAGTTCATATTAGAGCCTTCATGTGATCATGTAACTGTGAACCTACTGAGTTCCTCCCAGAAACTCCTGGTTATGTTTTTCCTATCTATTTATCGCAATATGTAGATTGTAGTTGACCAAAACTGCAATAACTAATATCCAGAAGGGGCAGTGGTTAAAGTAGACAAGTAGTTATCTCACTTGGGGTCACAATTGAAATCCTTAATCATGGTTCGGTCCATTTTACTGCTTATATTTTTCCCTTTAAGCCAATAATGCCGATTGGATAGTTGGCAGTTGGATATCATTACCATATTTTATTCATAAGAATGATATATCTCCATTAAATTACAGTAGTTTTACTCTTCTTTCAATTTGAAATACACATTTTATGCTTTCAGCATTGGCTGTTCTGGCTGAATTTTTGTGTATTCATTTTATCAGACAGTTATCATAGGCAAAATGCAAAAGCTTACCAAAGAAGGGTTGCAAAGGACTGACAAACGAATCAGTCTCATGAATGAAATATTAGCTGCGATGGATACAGTCAAGTATGCTTGCATCTACTTACACTTTCATTAGTAGTAATACCTGTATAATGTATTTTGGTATAAATTGTCCCAACTGTTTCCCTGTTTAGATGTTATGCTTGGGAGCAAAGTTTCCAGTCAAAGGTGCAGGACATCCGTGATGATGAGCTTTCCTGGTTTCGCAGTGCTCAATTGCTGGCCGCGGTATGTTCTTCTTTTACTTGCTTAAGGTTCAGTTGTTTCAAGCTTCATTGTGCAGTGTATTCGTCTGTTCCTTTTTATGTTGGTTGTCACACGGACTTTTTTGTTGCCATATGAGAATCGGAGTTCCGTGCTATAGCACCAACTCTATTGGTGGTTCTTAATCCTATGGGATTTACTTTAAATTAGGGCTGTTACTTGACTTCAAAATAGAACTGAGAGTTTTTACACTCACTAATCTTTGCCTGTTACCCTTTTCTTGCTTGTTGCAGCTGAATAGCTTTATCCTCAACAGTATTCCTGTCGTTGTCACGGTGGTTTCTTTCGGCGTTTACTCTCTGTTGGGGGGTGAGCTGACGGCAGCAAAGGCGTTTACCTCTCTTTCACTATTTGCAGTGTTAAGGTTCCCACTTTTTATGCTGCCAAATCTGATAACTCAGGTGAGTGAAAGGATGCAATTCTTGTTTTCAAGTTTCTTGAATACTAACAAGTTAACAAGTATCTTTGGATTATTATGCATTGATGATTTTTCTATTCCTTCAATCTGAAATTTCACTTGCCTGTGGCAGACATAGTTGGCTAATTTCTGTAGTTAGCATTTTTATTGTAACAAATGATGTCTCGACTTGGTTTCCTATTTTTCTTTCCTCAGCAATTCTTTTGTGTGGTTGCCTTACTACTCGTTCTTCTTTTAAACTCAACAGGTTGTTAACTGTAAGGTTTCGTTGAAACGACTGGAAGATCTCCTCTTGGCTGATGAGAGAATACTTCTGCCAAATCCACCTATTGATCCTGAGCTTCCAGCCATTTCTATCAAGAATGGAAACTTTTCATGGGAGTTGCAGGTATATGAAGTTTTTTTTTTACTATTGCACATGCAGCTTTACATTAAACACTAATCTTCTCATTCTGTGGCCCAGATATTATTTACTGGCAAACAGACACCAGAATAGTAGTCATAATCTAGCGGCCTAGCATGCTTTATTAATGGGAATGACAACTGCAACAGAGCAGCTAATTAATGAATAGGCGAAGATGTATTTTAGTTCATAATGAATTGGTGGTTATCTTGAGGGTGCTATTCCCCATTAGTTGTGATATGAAGATTTCCATTTTGCCAGTTCTCTTACTTTATGATATTCCTTGAGAACTAAATTTTCAAACATTGGCAGGCTGAGCGACCAACACTATCAAATGTCAATCTGGACGTGCCTGTCGGCAGTTTAGTTGCAATAGTAGGAAGCACTGGGGAGGGGAAGACTTCTCTTATTTCTGCAATGCTTGGTGAAATAGCACCAGTATCAGGATCAGATACCTCGGTGGTCATTCGTGGTTCGGTGGCATATGTTCCTCAAGTTTCATGGATCTTCAATGCTACCGTAAGATACAATATCTTTATTGCTATCATTCCGCTAATTGAACCCTTTATGACTGTACGGAGAAATATCTGTGATATCTACAGGTCCGGGATAACATATTGTTTGGGTCTCCATTCCAATCTTCGCGCTACGGGAGAGCAATAGATGCTACTGCATTACGACATGACCTTGACCTACTCCCAGTAAGTTCCAAGGTCCAAATATGCTGTTATTTGACGAAGTGACCTTGCTAGAGAACAAGTTTCTAGTTTTTTATTTGGGCTGGTTATGTTCAAGTTGTGCCTTTGTACAGTCTTCTTTGTTTCTTTCACCTACCAACTGACACAGAGTGGATTTTCTTGTCCTTGTTCAGGGTGGCGATCTCACAGAGATTGGAGAAAGGGGAGTGAATATTAGTGGGGGGCAAAAACAAAGAGTTTCAATGGCAAGAGCTGTTTATTCTGATTCAGATGTTTACCTATTTGATGATCCATTGAGTGCATTAGATGCCCATGTTGGTCGACAGGTGCATTCGTCTTGCTTCCTTTGTGATGCTTTCTATTTTTTAATCTTTCCGTACTCAGACTCGATGATTAGGAGTTGATGATGGTGTTTCTTTGGTTGATATTAGTCATCCTTTTGTCGGGATCCCTTCATACCTAGGTAGCATATTGGGCGTTTTAAACATTGACATTCTTCCTTCAGAAACAGTTCAAGACATGTGCAATGCTGTGCAAATTTAACTTGATTTCAACAGATATACAAGATATAACATCCTCGCTTGATAATATGTAATTGATACACTATTCATGTAGTTCTTTGAACTCCCCACTTTATAGTGTATAGAACTTAATTCTTGAAAGAGAGAAGAATGTTGGACAACTTACCCTAATTTATTCCAGATTTTGGGTATGAAAAATAAATAAAACCATCAGGGAGGTTTTGTGGCATTGTTTACGCATGTATCAGAGCCATGTTTTGGTGCTTGTGGATATATTCATCCATGGCCTTTTCTCAGTGTTAATACTACTACATAATCTTATTTAATTACCCTTTATGAATGCAGGTATTTGATAAATGTATCAAAGAAGAGCTACGACACAAAACTCGGGTCCTCGTTACTAATCAGCTGCATTTTCTGCCATATGTGGATAAAATACTGCTAATCCATGATGGAGTAGTTAAAGAGGAGGGTACATTTGATGAACTTAGTAATACTGGGGAGCAGTTCAAAAAACTTATGGAAAATGCTGGAAAGATGGAGGAACAAACAGAAGAGAAACAAGACGAAAACAAGTCACAGGATGACATAAAGCACACTGAAAATGGGGACGTAGTAATAGCTGATGGTGGTCCGCAAAAAAGCCAGGATAGTTCGAGTAAAACAAAGCAGGGAAAATCTGTTCTTATTAAGCAAGAGGAACGTGAAACTGGAGTTGTCAGTACGAAGGTCCTTTCACGGTAAAAGCTACTACTGTGCAATATCATATTTGATGTATAATACAATGTAGAAAAAAGGTGTAATGTAGGCTGATGATTGTGCATATATCTATGTTAGCATTCTCTATGTTGCCTAAAGCTTGGTGCTTTTTAAATTATCTTTATCCATATATGGATATCAATTAGATTTTTAGTGTCTTTAGTAGCTTTAAATATTCTATAAGACTTAATGGATTATAAAGCCCTAGAAAATATACTTACTGTGTTTATTTTGCAGCTACAAAAATGCAATGGGAGGTATTTGGGCGGTGTCCGTCCTCTTCTTGTGCTATACACTGACTGAAACTCTACGAATTTCAAGTAGCACATGGTTGAGCATTTGGACTGATGAGGGTTCTCTGAATATCCATGGCCCTGGTTACTACAACTTAATCTATGGTATTCTTTCTTTTGGGCAGGTACTTGCACTCATTACCTTTTCTTTTCCCACTTTCTTTTGGTGTGTGTGTCTGATTGATCACATGCGAGCTGACAAATTGACAAAATCATGGTTCAGGTTCTAGTCACTCTCACGAATTCTTACTGGCTGATCACGTCAAGTCTTCGAGCTGCCAAGAGGTTGCATGACTACATGCTCCGGTCTATATTAAGAGCTCCCATGGTATTTTTTCACACCAATCCACTTGGACGGATCATCAACAGATTTTCGAAGGATTTGGGTGACATTGACAGGAATCTTGCTGTCTTCGTCAACATGTTTATGGCACAAATATCTCAGATGCTCTCAACATTTGTTCTCATCGGTGTTGTCAGCACTATGTCTCTTTGGGCTATCATGCCACTTCTGATTTTATTTTATGCAGCCTACCTTTATTACCAGGTAATTTCACGTGAGATGACTACTAAACAACTGTAATTTTGTTTTTACATGTACCTTCTTGACACTTTATAACCTTGTTTTCTCAGGCCACATCACGCGAGGTAAAGCGCATGGATTCTATTACTAGGTCTCCTGTGTATGCTCAGTTTTCAGAGGCATTAAATGGTCTGTCCACAATCCGTGCCTACAAAGCCTATGATAGAATGTCAAACATCAATGGGAAATCAATGGACAACAACATCAGGTTCACACTCGTGAACATGAGTTCAAATAGGTGGCTAGCCATCCGGCTGGAAACATTGGGTGGCATCATGATATGGTTCACAGCAACATTTGCTGTCATGCAAAACCAACGAGCAGAGAATCAGAAGGCCTTTGCTTCCACGATGGGTCTTCTTCTTACCTATACCCTCAATATCACCAATCTGCTCACAGCTGTTCTTCGTCTTGCTAGTCTTGCTGAAAACAGCATGAATGCTGTTGAACGTGTGGGAACATACATTGAGTTGCCTTCTGAGGCTCCTCCTGTCATTGAGGATAACAGGCCACCTCCTGGTTGGCCATCATCTGGTATCATCAAGTTTGAAGATGTTGTGCTTCGGTACCGACCAGAACTTCCTCCTGTTCTTCATGGAATATCATTCATTATTAATGGAAGTGAGAAGGTAGGAATAGTTGGCAGAACAGGTGCTGGTAAATCTAGCATGCTTAATGCTTTGTTCCGTATTGTGGAGCTGGAGCGAGGGAGAATATTGATTGATGATTGTGACACTTCTAAGTTTGGAATTTGGGATCTGCGGAAAGTGTTAGGAATAATACCACAGGCACCGGTCCTGTTTTCAGGTATGTTACTATACATAAGATCTTCATGTGTGCTTGATGTAATATTTTTAACGGATGCTTTATGTAAATTAGTACGATAGTTTTATACAGAAATCCAAATATGTGGCTCATAGTTTATTCTTCCGACGACTTCAATTATTGCTTCAATGATTGTTTTATGTATGGCTATCCAGGTACCATTCGATTTAATCTGGATCCTTTCAGTGAGCATAATGATGCGGATCTATGGGAGGCTCTTGAAAGGGCTCATCTAAAAGATGTCATAAGGAGGAATGCTCTAGGGCTAGATGCTGAGGTAAGCTGCATATTTACCTTTATTTATCTTATCCTGTTCTTTCGACAAACGATAAATTCTTGCACAAATTTATCAGTTTGTTCTGCCAGACTAACTGTAGCACATGGAACTGGTAAGCATTTGCCAGTCTATGTACTTCTGGGAGTTTGTTTAGAATGTTAGAAAGGGGTTGCTAAACAATATACTACTGCAGTTTTTGACATAGTAGAGAATTTACTGCCGAATAGCCGAACTTTGGTCCCTCACCTTTACAGTAGCTCCCTTGTTCTTTTGAGAATAATCATATGGAAAGTTCTCGCTGAACACCACTCATTCACTCTGTTAACAGGTTTCTGAGGCCGGTGAAAATTTTAGCGTTGGACAGCGGCAGCTGCTGAGTTTAGCTCGTGCATTGCTACGAAGGGCAAAAATACTTGTTCTTGATGAGGCAACAGCAGCAGTTGATGTTCGAACTGATGCTCTTATACAGAAGACAATCAGAGAAGAATTCAAGAGTTGTACAATGCTTATAATCGCTCACCGCTTGAACACTGTAATCGACTGTGACAGGTTGCTTATTCTAAGTTCTGGGAAGGTATGATACTGAATAGAGTTTTGCTCTACAGCTTTTGTTCTTCCAATCCTGGACATGCGTCTCATTTGAATTGGTGCTAGTATATTCATGTCATGCGCCGATTTTCCGAAGTAATGAGTAGTCCTGTTTATTTCGAGCTGGTCAAAGCTGGGATTTACTAGCTTGGTGAGGATGGTTTTTGCGTGTTTTTTGGATTCTAACATGTGTCCAAGGGTGTGTTATCGACTTTCTTTTTTTACAGCTGTGAAATAGATTGCTGTAAGTAGATCTGTGCACTCCACCTGAAGAAGTTTATACGTACTAATTTTTATGTTCAATCACACTTATTCTGTTTTCCCCAACTGCACAACTCTTGGTACCCCAAATTTAGTTTAAAGTAATATTTTGTTTCAGATTTCGGAATTTGACACCCCGGAGAATCTTCTGAGCAATGAGGATGGTGCTTTCTCCAAGATGGTTCAGAGCACAGGGCCTAGCAATGCAGAATATCTCAAGGTAATGTGCAGCTGCTACCATGTTTATTTTCTATAATCTTGTCATATGCACTTCTTCATAGAATAGAGCTAATAATGCCTATCGCCATTAACTTGGCTCAAGTACATATAGTTGGCCTACTTTCAGTGCGAACATTGATATGTATTTTGATCCTATTTTTCTGTGAAAATCGAGCAGTCTCTTGTGCTTGGCAATGGTGAAGAGAGGCTGCGAAAGGAAGAAAGTAAAATGCAAGATATTCAGAGGAAATGGGCCGCGTCGAACCGATGGGCTGTTGCTGCCCAGTTTGCGCTTGCTGCTAGCCTCGCGTCATCCCACAGCGACCTTCTCTCGTTGGAGGTCGCCGAGGGAAACAACATCCTCAGGAAAACAAAGGACGCGGTACTCACCCTGCAGGGCGTCCTTGAAGGGAAGCACAATACTGAAATCGAGGAGTCACTCACCGAGTATCAGGTTCCATCTGATAGGTGGTGGTCGTCACTTTACAAAGTCATCGAAGGTAACTGCTTAGTTTCACTTTCTGACACGCTTTCACACTCCCTTCGGTATTCAGCTGTATCCCTAGTAATCCGACCCCGTGCTAAAAATCTGTTATGTGTGTGCTTTCAGGCCTCGCCACGATGAGCAAACTGGGTCGCAACCGTCTGCGGCAACCTGGTTACAGTTTTGAAAACCACGGGTCTATTGACTGGGATCAAATTTAGGTGTAGAACACTGCGTTGCTGCGCTATTGAATCCCTGGAACCGCATCGTGGAGTAGTTTGGGGGTGTGCATTAATCACGCACGGTTTAATTTCTACAGTATTGTAGTACATTTTTGTACATTTTATTGCCAGTACATTGACGTGCAAGTCGGGAGTTACTCAGTAGAAACTCCGTCTTGACGCCTATCTGAAGGCGAATAACAAGGGGATTTTGTAGCAGTAGCAGTCTTGTAATGTCGTCCGCAGGGTTACATTTCTTGTGCACAATCTCGGTAATCAGTGTATCCGAAATTTTGATAATATTGTGCAATACGAGTGTACGTGGATTCCTTTTGTCCTGATGGTTATGAATATCGAGTTTGAGATTTTTCCTAGTCACAGAACGGACATTTCCTCAATGGCTTGTGCAGTTGTTCGGATAGGCTCATATTCTTGGATTAGACGTCAGAAAAATTACTCTCCCCGACTATGGAGGGAGAACACACTGGATTACCGATCTTGAGATTATTTCTACGAAACTACCCAAATTTGCGTGCCACTTAGGACGTTCACCCACACGCCCCGCATCACGCGGTTTGCTAGTTGCGCTGTGTGGGCATATAGTTTTTGTCCACACAACTATCACCTAGTCCACGCATGTGTGAGCGACACTTGTAGGTTGTTGGGCAACTAGGTAAATGCACATGGCAACTATGATTCGTTGCTAGACGGCAACTGTAGTTGCGCGTACGTGGCAATCAGATAAACACACATGGCAACTGTGATTAACCATACATGGCAACTATGGTTGGACCACACGTGGCAACTAGATAAACGCACATGGCAACTACTATTTGACTATATGTAACAAATAGTTAATCACACACGGCAATTATGGTTTGATTCTACGCGACAACTAACATAAATTAGACATAGCAAATATAGTCAACCAAAACAGATAGAGTTGTCATACTTTTACAACTACATTTGCCATCCCAGATAACTACATGTGCCATTCTGGATGGCAACTACATCGTCATCCCGCGGGTACCTAAGGGCATCTCCAGCCGCGCCCCCAGGAAGGCCTCCCCAGGCGATTTTTTCGCGCCGGCGCCGAAAAAACGGCCCAGTCGCGCCCCCAGGAGCCCGATTTTCGCCGGCTTGGGCCGAAAACAGCGCCGGCGGACCCAGCCCGAACCCGGCGCGCTGGGGGGCGCCCGGGGGCGCCGGGGCGAGCTGTTTTGGCGCGAAAAAGACGCGGGCCAGCCGCGTCAGCGACTTGGCTTCCCCCAACGGCCTCGGTTCCCGCGCACCGACGCCTCCCCTCCCTCGCACGCGTACACACGGGCGCGGCCCGGCTATAAAAGCCGGCGCCCTCCACTCGCCTGTGCCACACCAGCCCCGCCCCTCGCCGCCGTCCAGCCCCTCCCTCTCCCTGCCTCTCCCGAGCGCCGCCGCCCATCCCCTCACTCTACCTCTCAGGAGCCCGCCCAGCCCCGCCGTCGCCATGGCAGAACGCTTCCCCGGAGACGAGGCGGCGGCCAACGGCTTCGGCCGCCGTTCGCTCCGCAAACAGGAGTCCTGGCTCCTGTTCCAGGCGAACATCCCGGCGCCGCCGGACATGCGCGCCGGGCCGACGGGGTGGAGACTCAGCGCCGGGGGAGTGCCCATTCCCCCGTTGCCCGACGCCGTGGCGAAGCCGAAGTACTTCGTCGAGGAGGTCGAGATCGTGCGCGCGTCCCTCACCGACGCCCAACTCTCCCTCCCCCAGTACGCCGCCGACAACCACGCGGCCTGGGCGGCGTATTTCGAGCACCGCCAGCAGCAGCGATTGGCGTCCACCAACGGCGCGCCAGTGGTCGGCGGCCGGCAGAACAGCGAGGGGCGCCACCTCTGGTGGGGCGTCCCAGGCCACACACTCGAGGGCGTGCTCACGTACCTCGAGGGCGGCAACGACCCGCCGTTGGCGTACCCCCCGGCGCAGCACCGACGCGTCGGGCCATGGGCGCCAAGGAGGTTCGGGTCCTCCTCCTCCTCTTCCTCCTCCCGATCCTCATCGCACTCCTCCGGCACTCCGACCCTGCTCGGCGTCAAGGCCGAGCCCGCGGCGGAGTCGCCGCTCGGCCGGTGCACTCGCAGCGCCGGCAACGTCATCAACGAGGGCGGCCGGCGTGCCTCCTCCTCGTCGGCTCCTCCGCGCTTCGTCAAGCCAAAGACGGAGCCGGGGCTGGCGCCGGTGAAGACGGAGCCGGGGCTGGCGCCGGTGAAGGCGGAGTTCGACGACGACGACGCGGCCCTAGAATGGGCGCGCCAGGACTCCATTGCGATGGAGAAGGCGCGCCGGGAGAAGGTGAAGGAGCGCCAGCGCGCCGCCCTGCGCCGCTTCGAGGAGCGCCGACGCGGCCGCGATGAAGACGGGGTCGTTGTCCTACGCGACAGCGACGATGACGACGACGATGCGTCGCCGCCAGTCCGCCATGACGACGCCGGGTCCAACAGGGGCGCCCGCGTCAAGGAGGAGAAGGTCGACGACGACGATGGCGGCGACGACTTCAGCCCCTTTCTTTTTTAGATTAGGTTAATGTAATGAAAATGCGTGAATTTCGCCGAAATTTGCCATGTTTAGCCGAAATTTAACTACTTTTTATCATAACTTCGCCGAACGACCCTTCTTTTTTTAATACGCGCCTGGGGGCGGCCCCGGGGGCCGACGGCTGGGGACTGACTCGCCCCCAGGGCCATTTTTTGCGCCGGCTCACCCCCAGGCGGCGCTTTTAGACGCCCCCTGGGGGGCCAACGGCTGGAGATGCCCTAATGTAGCTGCGCCAGGACATGTGGCATTTTTCTTTGTGTCACACGCGTGAGGTGGAGAGGAGTAGTACTTGTTGAGCGTGTGGCACGAAGTAGCTGCGCCCACATGTGTGGACAAATCTAATGTTTGCCTACATATAGCCCGTGTGGGCTCCCTCCTGTCACCATTAAATCCCTCGCGACGAGATATTCGAAACTAGATCTCATACTAATATATTTCGATGAATTTTTTTGGGTTAAAAATTGCCATGTCTATTGCACATGAATTGCCATGATGTTTATACTGAAGTTGCCATGATATATTTCCGCTATTTTCTTCTACATTTAAAAGTAAACTTTGACATTTATAAAATGGGGAATTAAAAAACTAGACTTGCCATGAACCATAAACTAAAATTGCCATGATACATGCACTTAAAATTATCATGGTTCATACAAAAAATAATTTTCATGATCAAAGTACTGGAGTTGCCATCATCAAAATACTAAAATTGTCATGCTCTACAAACTGAAATTGGCACATGTCAACTTTAGTTTAAGCACCATGGCAACTACAGTGTAAACATCATAGCAATTTTTAGGCAATTTTTTTTCGTCAAAACATAACAATATGGGGTTTAATTTTGAAGATCTTGTCGAGACGTATTTAATGGTAAAAACGAATTTTTAATTAGGAGATAAAACATTTTGAAGTCGAAAACCAAAAAAATTCCTGCTGATGTCATCTGTTCACATATGGCAAAATGAGTGATAAAAGAGGCATATGGGTAATGTGCAAGATGACATACGTGTGGGCGTAAAAAAAATCTTATCAGTTTATAGAGGGAAAGGAGTACATTGGAAAACGAAGCAAGGTGTGGCTTGGCGCTTAGAGAGTGCAGTAAACCGACCGTTAATCCAAGAATTGCAATGCGCGCTTGGAGTGAATCAAGATGAGAACCCTCCACCTATGCCACGCCATCGTTCTTTTCTAAACATAGTACAATCCTACATGCATATACATATACCCATCCTTATAAATGCACACCTGATTGTTTGGACTCGGCCCCGTGTCGCTCCCCCGCGGGCGACCCGGGTGCTCAATCCCTAGCCGCCGGCCCCTCGATCCCCCCTCTCACTCCCCTCCCCGCCGCTGCCGCCGGCGGGCGCCGCTGGGCAAAGCCCGCGCGGTGCTGGCGGCGGCGGGATCTGCTCGCGCTCGGCTGGAGTTGGGGCCGCAGGGGGCTTTCTTCTTCGTCTAGCGGCGGTGCTCGGAGGCCGGCGCGTCGTGGCCAGTGAGGGCGCGCAGGCAGGAGGTGGAGCAGAGTTGCGCGGCGAGCTGCTCGGTCGCGGCGCGCGTGCGGGCTGGGGTGGTGAGCCCCGACGCACCTTCTTCGCGCGGGGTTGCTTTTTCGGCGGGAGGCGCGGAGGCTGGCGGCGTTCGGGCTTGGCGCGAGCGGCGTGGCAGAGCGCGTGCAAGGCGCGGGCGTGGTCTTGTGCAGCGTTCTTCTCGCGAGCGGCGCTGGGGCTCGCGGTTCGGTTGGAGGCACAGTGGGGGCAAGGCGAGGGCTTTCGCTGGATCCTGGCGAGGAGCACTTCTGGCTGGTGGCTGCAGGTGGAGCGCCAGCATCGGCGGTGGCGGCGGCGTTGGATCAGCCATGGGGGCGGCGGCGCCGAGATGGCCCTGCCAGGAAGGTGTCCTGGCGTGCAGCGAGCGTCCGGCCGCCTCCATGTGAGGGATCACGGCGATGCCCCGGTGGAGTTGGCGCCGGAGTGAGGTTGGAGGGGCGGGCCAGATCCAATCTGGCGGCAGTCTCTTGGTGTCGATGAAGGCCGTTGGAGCGGATCAGGCTTTTGGTCAGCCTGGAGGTTGTGGTTGCTCCGCGATGGCGATGTTGGTGGAGGTCTGGTTCACGCTCTCTCGGCAGTGCGGGTGGTGTGGGACCTCGGCTTTGCGGCTTCAATGGATTTGTTGTGGTGACGGCGGTGCGAGGCTTCAGGAACGGTGTTGCCTACCTCGTCGGAGTGGAGATGCGCAACGTCACGGATGAAAATCCTGTCCGGTTTTTGGCCGGCCGGCGTCGATGGCACCCGTGGGTGTCGTTCCCCTCTCTGGAGGCGATGTCGAGTGCGTCGCCATCTCCCTCGTGATTGGTGTTGGCAGTTGTCTCCGGGCGAAAGCCTTGGTCCTCTGGAGCGGCATGTTGGCGGCGTCTGTGACGTCGTTTCTCTATTGGGAGCATCATGCAAGGAGACGGAGCTTCCTGTTGGCGCTCCTCCGGTGTTCGTCGTGGCCCTGACCGCTCTCCTCCGGCGCTATGTATGGTCGTCGCGGATGAATCCAAAGGAAGCTGGAGTTGCTGTTCTTCAGAGGTGTTCGGTGTCGATCAAGACGCGGCGAGGTGTTTTGGTTTTGGTCAGGTTTTTCCGTGTTGTAGTTGTGATGTCGTGTGTTCTGTCCTGAGGATAGCCGGATGTGTTGTTGTGCTACGCTCGTTGTTCGCAGCGAGTGGTAGGTGTCATGTACTAATTTTTTCTCCTTCTATAAAGCTATGGTACGCAATTTGCGTACCCTCGAAAAAAATAAATAAAATAAATGCACACCTGCATATCTTACCCCTATATAAGTACCTTCGATGTTAGAGATATATTTGGATTATTTGTATTTGATAGTCTAGAATTATAATCCGTCTTCTATCTTATCTTCAGGAGAGGCTTCTTGCCCTTGCCTTCGAGACTCAATAATACATCCATCATATTCCGCCAATCCCTCTGTCCCTTCTAACATGGTATCAGCCTTACCTCGATCCTAAACCCTAGCCGTCGTAGCTTCCGCACCCGCGCCCCGCCCCCGGGGGGGTCGGCCTCCGTGACCGCCGCTGGGGGCCGTGCCGCCCGTACCTATGGTTCGTCCGCCAGTCATGTTGACCGGCTGCCCTAAAGAGTCTTTTTTCCGATCCTTTGATCCGGGTTTTCTCTCTCTCGCCGGTCGCTTTGATCGATGTTTTTTTGGGTCTTCCGATCTATGCTTGATCGGTTTACGTCGCCCATCGCCGCTGTCGACCCCTGTTCGCCTCTCTTCTGACACCGACGCGACCGACAGGCTTCTTCACCGACACGGCGGCCTCACGCGACATGCGGCCTCTCACTGTTGTCGTCCGTGCATCGGCCCGCTCGTCAATCTACGCCGGCCATCATTGCCATCTCTGACTGGGACACGTGCATCGCCATGACCGGGCGGCCTCGCGCCATGCGGCGGCCCATCATAGCCGTCGTACGAGCGCCGACCCGCCCATCAATCCACGCCACACGCCTTCGCCGCGTCTGCACGGAGGCCCAGCGGTCTACCTCGCCAGCCTCGTCCCCGGCGGTGTCAAGCTCGTCAACTATCTCAGTTCGAGCGCCATTGCTACGTTGGTCGCTGGGGCCTCACTGCCCGGGCGCCGGTGCTGCTTTGGCAGCCCGGGTGCCAGTCGCACGACGTCCCACGTCATCCGTAACCGCCGGCTTCATCTCGGACTCCGCCGCCACCCCCTCCACCGAGCGGCGTTCTCGACCTCGCGCGCGATTGGATTGATCACCCGCCCGCCGCTGTGACGCGCCTCATTTGCACCATGCAACCGACTTAGCCCGTCCGTTGCGCGCACCTTAGTAGGCCCCGTGAAGACCGTCCCGAGTATAGCGCGCCCCTACACCGATCGAGCAATGGGCTGCCGCTGCGTCGCCCCGTTGGGTCGCAGCGCCACCGCCCCATGGTTCTTCTCTCGAGTGCAACGACCCACGTCACCGCTGTGTCGCCCCTTCGGGCCGCAGCCTGTGGTCTACCGTCGCCCCGAGGCCGTCCGCTCCAGGTCGTTCCTGTGGCTGCACCGACCCTCGCGCCACCACTGTGTCGCCTCATCGGGCCGTAGCGAGCGTGGCACGCGGTCGACGCTGCCCTCCCGAGACCGTTCCCGCGGTTGCACCGATCCAGGTTTCGCTGCTACGCTGCTCCTTCGGGCCGTAGCGCCGCGGCCCGCGGTCCCTGCAGCCGCTCCGAGGTCTTCCCGCCGTCGGTCCGACCTGCCCGCCGCTGCTGCGTCGCCCCTTCGGGCCGTAGCGCTGCGGCCCGCGGTCCACCCCATTGTCACCGCGCGTCAACCTCCTGTGGTATGCACGGCGCCGTCTCCCTCGGCGCAGGAATGCCACCGTCCACGCCGGTCTTTGTCACACTGTCGGGTTCTTCGCCTCCTTCGAGCATCGCCACCGCGCTCATAACCTAGCCGCCGCCGCTGCCGTCAGGCCGCCACCGCTAGTCCCGTAGCCGCCGCCGCCACCTATCCGCCCCCTTCGTCTTTGTACAACACCAGCCCGTCACCAGCGTCGCCGTCAACTACCCCAACCACTTTGTCTACTCCGACCATCGGCGGTGGCATCGATTTCGTGCCGATGGACGCCGCAATCGTCGATGAGTTCTTCTCTGCTGGCCCCTCCGACTTCTCCGACATGGCGTACAACTCGTGCAGGTCCCTGTCTATGCATGCCTGATGCTGGCAACACTGATGCGTGCCTTCATCCATGACGTGTCCCCGGGCCTATCAAGCCTGGTGTAGTGCTTTGTCAACTTCGTCTTCGACCGTCTTTGCATACCCGGTGCTGGCAACACCGTCGCGTGCCTTCGTCTACGACGTGTCCCTGGGTTTGGCACACCTGGTGCGACGCCTCGTCAACACCATCCTCCTTCCGGCGCACCACTACCTCAACACCACTGCGCCCATGACTAACTTGGCTCCTCCTTGGGCCCGCGGCGACTCCCTCGACACCAGCTACCCTGACTCGACATCGACCACGACGTTCTTCGCACGACTACCTTGACCACGGCTCCACCATCCTAAACTCTCGGCTACCTCGAGATCGGCATAAAGGGCCATCATCCGCTTGAGAAACTCATTGGATTCCTCTATAGTCAACGCGTCCGTGACGCGACACCGTCCACGACACTCCCGCTACGACTGCGGGGAGATGTCAACCCGTCGGCTGCTATTCTCTCTAGCCTGACCGTCTGCGAT